>NC_142612.1:80717435-80896185 GCF_059453375.1 Lepisosteus platostomus
TGTAATTATGCAAATGAACAAGTCAATAATTAGGACCTTTTTCATGTTATTGTGTAACTAGAGTGTTTTCCACACTGAGTAGAGGCATAGTTTATGGGGTTTTGAACTGCATTCCATATCTACTGTTGTCAGAAGCATCCTAAAAATTTTGGTTTTCACCCACAAATTACAAGGGGCAAACATATTCTAGGCAAACAAACAACGTTTTATCTTGTAACTGTTCGGGTTCGATCTAATTTAACAAGACCTTTAACTTTAACTTTAACTTTCCCAAAATTACACACATTTTATTGAGACAGTTATCAGCAGATATCTAGGTCATGAGCTAGTTACTTCACTTAGCTAGGCTTTATTCAAGGGGTTAAACAGTGAGCAATTACTGATAACATATACCGTGCTGTTGTATGAGGTAGAAGTGTTGAACAGCCTCCCGAAGTTTGTACCCTGTCTTTATACTCCCCTGGTATATTAAGCTACAGTTTGTGCATCATATTGTCTGTACACTCTATTAATTAATTATAGTAAAAGCAATCAGTTGGAGCACTATATACAAATTTCAGAGGACAAAGATCAAAGCCCCAGAAATTCTGGAATTATGACTGGTACTGTACTAAACAAGAACAGAGCTCCACAGTGGTCTACCCAAGTCCTGCTCTGCTCAAGCTCCAGAGCAAAAGACAACCCTGCTGTCAGAAAGGTGCCAGCAGTTGGCCTTTCAGGTTGCAGTACAGAGAAGGGTTTGCATGTGGTACCAAGTTCAAAGGAGCCTTTGAGATGTGTGTGAGGTTCCCACTGATATGCTGTATTGGTGACAGGGAGGGTGCAAAATTAAATAATTCAGATTTTTTCTAGTTTCACCAAAAAGAACATTAATAAATGGACCATGAAAAAACTACCACCATGATTATTGAAAAGGTCCAGAAAAATGATTCCTTGTATGCTAGTATTATAGTTTTTCATCTGCAGTTAATTTGTATTTATATGACATATCATAAATGTATCACTATAAATATCCTTGCAGATAAATAGGGTCAAAAAAGGAAATAAAGACATATTTTTAATATTTTTATTAAAAATGCAAAATCAACAGGCAGACAACTTCTCGCTTTTCAGAAATTACATTACTGTTGGATTTGATGTATTTTAAATAAATAATATCCTTACACTTAGATAGCGCTTTTCTGGATACTGCACTCAAAGCGCTTTACAGGTAATGGGGATCCCCTCCATCCCCAGTGTGCAGAACCACTGGATAATGCGACGGCAGCCAGAGTGCGCCAGTACGCGCCCACACATCAGCTAATCTATTTTTTTATTCATTGCCGTGTTTAAAATTAGCAAGATAATACCCACAGCAGTCTTCACCCACTGGTTACAATTCGTATACTGGTGAAGATACAATAGATAAGACTTTATTGATCCCGAAGGGAAATCGATTAATTTCAATGCAATTCAGGAAATCTAGCTAACGGTCTTGTCCGGTCAACAGTCTTGAGTGGCCGAGGGCTGTGATGTCAGGCTTTTTAGGGCTCAGCTCCGCCATGCACAACTTGTTGTTGTTCAGCTCAGTTATATTGCGGTTCTATTTCTCGTGTTGCGCCACAGTGTCCCGGAGCCAGACGAGCAGGCACGCGCTCGTGGCTCGGCCCGGCTGCGCGGGCGCGCGCGGCGCGAGGGTGTCAATCACGCCTCGCCGCGACAGGCTGCGTCGCTTTCCGGCAGTGCGCGGCGTGACCTCATGTCGGTGTGGAAACGCTCGGGAAGCCTGGCCGTTCCTGCTCGGGAGCAGAGTCTGAAAACAAAATAAGGTCACGCACATGGTTGTCACGATTACAAAAACATAGCGCAGAGGATGGTGAGTAAAAGCCCTGCTTCTGGTAATGAAGAACGCTATTGCTTAAACAATAAGACTGACGGCCGTCTTCCCATGCACAAACTGGGAAACGGCATTATTTTAGCTGTCTGCACTAACTCTAGCACACCTGCTAGCTATGTTTTTCTTCGAAAAATAGCGAAAATTGATTAGTTACTACCTAAAAGTAAGGCAAGCTGATAAACATAGCGGTAGGACACCAGTAGCTATGCTGTTATTAACAACACGGAAGTTTCATTTGAACACAGCTTTTCTTGGTGTCCAGAATTTAGGCGCACGATTTGAATACGATATGATTATTAAGAACACATTTCAAGACATTAACGCTATTAAGTCCAGTCATATTGTACTGGGGATAGTGGTTAAGTTGGATGAATTTGTAAGTAGAAAAAGAACAGAACGTTTTGTTATCAGCATGGATATTTTTTTAACTGTATAGATAGATAAGATAAAGAGCCAGCAGCCATGTCACCCTGCAATTGGCAGCCCACTGGAGCTCAGCAGGTGTGAGCCTGGTCAGTACCTGGATGGGAGACCTCCTGGGAAAAACTAAGGTTGCTGCTGGAAGAGGTGTTATTGAGGCCAACAGGGGGTGCTCACCTTGCGGTCCATGTGGGTCCTAATGCCCCAGTATAGTGACGAAGACACTATACTGTAAACAGGCGCCGTCCTTCGGATGAAACCTATAACCGAGGTCCTGACTCTCTGTGGTCATTAAAAATCCCAGGGCGTTTCTCGAAAAGAGTAGGGGTGTAACCCCAGCGTCCTGGCCAAATTTCCCATTGGCCTTTACCAATCATGGCCTCCTAATAATCCCCCTCTATGAATTGGCTACATTACTTTGATCTCCTCCCCCCCCCTCCGACGGCAGGCGGAGCGATGCGCCGGTTGGAGTATTTCTCAGTCCTATTTAATGGCAACGTCAGCTCAAAGATTTGGTTCAAACCACCAAATGGAGACGGGCGCGCTGACAAGCGGACCCTGCTGATGCGGGATTAACGCTAGGATGAGAGAGAGATAGATAAGATAAGACTTTATTGATTCCATAGGGAAATTGATGTGTTACAGCAGTCCAGCCCAAGACAAGCAAAAACAGACATCAGAATAGACGAAACGTTATACAAAATAAATAAATAAAAATAAATACAGAGGTGTGTGCAAAATATGATGATCATAGTCACTGTAAAAACAATAAAAATATGTGCAAAATGTGCATAGGTTTATACAGATTAATTTCCAAAAAGTACAATGGAGCAACATGCAAAAAAAACAAACTGTATAAATATGACATAACGGCCAGTCACTATTTCTTTTGTCATTTTGGAAGTCCGGAGGTTACTGGAATTGTTTTCCTGAGAAAACCCCAGTAACAGGAAATTGAGGATGTAAATGTAAATAATTAAGAATTACAACGTGTAATTTCATACTGATGAAGTGCTGGCGGTTATTGTTGCCTATCTCCCTGTCTTCTCTAGTCTGCAGATGAAAGTGTAATTATTTTTTTCATCTATCAATTAGAGCGACTGTGTAATCAAGGGTCTTTGTCTTGCTTTTATTTGCAGGCCAGCACTATGATAGCAGTTGGCCTGACAGTAGCGGCTGCGGGATTCGCTGGTTGGTAAATTGAAGACATTCTGTACAAAGTTACCTCTTTATATTGAATTAAGGGTTTTAAAAACTATTTTACATCATAACCAATTCACTTTCCCCTTTCATTTTTAAATAATTGCTGTGAAGTGGGTTTTCAAGTATTAATGTTTGTATGTTGAATTCCAAATTTGACACCACACAAGCCTGTGCCACTTTGTAAAATGCTTTGAAGTTCGGTAATTCTTGTGACTTTCATGGCTTTCTACAGTGATAGTTCAAAAGGCTTGAGGTGAAGTGCAGCATTCTCAGTTGTATTTAAAGAATAACAAGTATGTGTAAACTTATTTGTCTATGCTGCACAGACTAATAAAAGCATCAGAGTCTAGAGTTAATATATTCTCAGGATTCCTGGTTTTACTGGTGACTTGAATAGTGGTTGATTTTTTCTAATCCCTAATTTTGATGTCTTATTCTGTGCTCTTTCCAGTGGCGTGCTGTGAAGCAAGCATATAGCATTTTGTGCATGGTATAAAACTTTTTGTAATGTGCACACAATGATTAAATCCAGCCAATAAGTTAATTCTGGCAGCAAGTCAACTATAATGAAAGCTTTTTGCTTGCCTTACTGAAATCTAAATTTCATTTGTCTTTTTTCAGAAAGGGCTGTGCTTTATAACCCAGTAGGGTACACAGATACCCAAGCGGTTTCTTTGGGACAGCCAGCAGGGCTTCAGATGTCCACTGATCAGGTAGTTGCGTGGAAGTGTCTGTCTGTGCTTTAAAGCAGAGAAAGACCCTCACGCCATTGTAGTAGAGTAGGGTAAGTTAGAACTGAGAATATATACTAAGAGCTCATTTAGGCATCTGTCTACTCTCACCTGTTGTGCGTAGATGCATGTGAATTAAGCTCTGACAACTTTTAAAACTAAACAATAGTTTGCTTTCTGAAAAGTTTAATTATTCTAGCGAGTACCAAACCGGATATTGTGTATCTCCTTTGGAATCATGTCAGCAGCACGTCCCACATTGTGGACATTATAGAGGAGGACGAGGAACATAAAGTTTTTCAGTCAGAGCTGCTCTGCTTCGAGTGACAGTTCCACCTCAAGGTCAAACAGAGGGCAATCTCCTTTCCCCTGTTTCAAAGACCACCTTGCAAAAAAGAAAAAAGTGCAATTCTTTCCAAATATTTTAAGAAAGTCCTTCTTTACTGTGACCAGTGAACAAGACTTACAGCATTTTTGGCAATGACAGAATGGACTATACTGCTTTGATCAAGACATTTTGAATCTCGTTTGTCCCATAAGGAAGTTTCTCACTGTCTTGTGTAACTGAAGATCGCTGTGAGCTTGTCCAGATGTCCAAGCAGTTTACAAGTGTTGCTGGTGAGCTCTGTGACATCATTGACAAAAAGTAGACAAGGCCAGCAGAAGAGTGTCTTCAGAGATCTTGTAGATTGCTTCAGTGGAATACCCTTTCAAGCCTTACCCTGCTTTTCTGTATGTGCTCTCATAAGTTTAATCTTATATTCTTGTCTGCAAGAAAATAATTCTTTATCCATTTACACTTCAACTCTCGACATGTTCATCCCATGATGCAACAGAGACACTATTGACCTGTATTCCACAGCAAGGGAGATTCACTTCTTAGCTGCCTTTTCCAAAGCGTGATTTGTAGACAGATCAGCACAATTGGCGTCATGTTGATCAGAAAAAGAGACGTAACGTATGCATTACATCAGCTGGGAAAAAAAGGGTGATTTCTTAGATCCTGACTTACATCTATCTAGCCTTAAATTCTTTGCATTTATTTGGCGTTTTTCATACCAGTGCTTTACATACGGGGGGGATTCACTTCATCCACTGATGTGCAGCACCTACATGTGTGCTTCAGTTGAGTGAAAGCTAGGTAGGTAAAGGGGGAACATAATTGGGGTTAGACTGTACAGAGCCCTGACTGAAATCTGGCCAGGGCACCACGTTTAACATCCATGCTCTTACAAGCAATTCCACTGGATCTTTAATGACCAAGCTGTTAGGATCTTGGTTTAGGATTTCATCTGAGGTTCAGCACCTTTGCCCGCACTTTGCCCAGTGCTTAGTTTTAGAAACTCTGGTTCAGGGGGAAGAGTCCCACCTACTGGTCCATCAGTAGCACTCACAGCAGTACCCTGGTTTTCTAATAACTGTAGTGATATAGACTGTTAACATGGTTCGCACATTATTGGGCATGCAAAGCATGAGTTGCAGAAAAAAACGGCACGCCACTGGTTCATTCATGAAAAAATTGAAACGCTTTGCCTGACATCTCGCTCTTCCTGTTTTAGGCCGTTACGCTGTGCAGGCAATGAAGCACATGGAACCTCAAGTAAAACAAGCCCTCCAGAGTCTTCCGAAGTCTGTAAGGCAGTCCGCTCCGTCTTTCCAACAAGTTCAGCTTTGCAGAAAATTCAGTATGAAAACTGACCTGCTTATTTCAGATATTGAAGATTCATATTTAGCTCATTCTATCTATAAAAAGCTGAAATGCTGATGGAAATTATAAACAAAAGAATGGTTTTGAAGGATTTCTAATATGTCTGTCTAGCTGATTTTCCTACAGCTGCTATAAATGCTTGTAATTCTCTTAAAAGCCATGGGAATCCAATGTTAAGTTTGCACATGAATCCGGGACTAGACATAACCCCTCACAGGGCTGATGTAAGTAACAGTGTACTCGCAGGATTCAGTTCAGGCCCATTGCTCTTGTTGAGCTGTGTCACAGATTTAGATTCTGGTACAGTTAACAAATTAGTTATAATTAGTAATGATACAAAAGTAAAGTAAGTTGCAAATGGAAACAGCCACAGTGGAATTACAGAAAGATAAGTGATCCATGCAGGAAGTAGCAACATGTACTATAAATTCATCCTTCTACTAAATCTCCAATCAGGCAAGATAAGCAAAATAGCTTCCCTTTCCCTGTATCCTTAATTATGTTCTTATTACAATTACAGGCTTTCAGTGGTGGGTACTATAGAGGTGGGTTTGAGCCAAAAATGTCCAAGAGAGAAGCTGCCCTTATTTTGGGGGTTAGGTATGTCAATTCAGAGTCTCATATAGTCACCATTAAATAATCCTTTATCATTTTTGTGAAAAGAATAATTGGAATACATTTTTTCTACAGTGATTAAGAATCTATTGATTATAAGGACAGAGATGTTGTTAAGATTTTAAGGGTTAGCCCACTTACCTATTTGAAAAAGATGTTCAGTTATTTTAATATATGCACCTACACTTTCACATAAAACTATAAACTGTTGAAATGTAGTTGAGGTTTCCTACCTGCACTTGAAAGTGATGTGAAACCAGTTTACAATCATTCTTAGTTTAAATTCAACATAATTGACTTTAATACCCATGCATCTACCCCCTGGTAAATTTTCACTTTTAATTACCTTTAGCCCTACTGCCAACAAAGCTAAGATAAGAGAAGCACACAGAAAGATAATGGTATTGAATCATCCAGATAGAGGTATGTATAAAATATTGTTCTATTTTGTATAATAAATATTTGTTCTCTGCCATTTGTACCAATATGGGCTATTTTATATTCTAGAACTGTGGTATGAATGTATGTTGTTAGAAAATACATTTTCCTCAGTGTTTCTATAGTGGGCCTGAGAGATCTACTTTAAAGTAAAATAATTCACAAATATTATAACTGCGATATGTTCATTCTTCCTTACGATTGACCATTGGCTTTTTTTTAGGTGGATCTCCCTATCTGGCAGCAAAAATTAATGAAGCTAAAGACTTGCTTGATGGACAAGCTAAGAAGTAGAGGAGATAAATGGAAGATCTTTTTATTGCACAGAATGGTTGGGATGAGTGTTAAAGATTTTTTAAATAATGTTTGGAATCGTTTTTAGTAGTTATAATAAACACTAAGATGTTTGCACGTTATTATATGAACATTTTTCACATTTTCCATAACTAATGCAGTGACTGGTATTTATCTTAATAATACTCTTTTTAGTGGAGAGTTAAGGTATTGTAATCAACTCTTACAGTTTCACAAAATGATGGAAATAGTTTCTCATTTAAATGACAGCTGATGACAAGTACCATTAATCTGAAACCTCTGTTAGGCCCTCCATGATGAGCACAGATTAACAGTCTCTGTGTGTAACTGTCTTTTTTGAACATTAAGTTTATTAAAAGATTATAGATTGCCAAAGCAAACATCAACACTGGATCAATGGTAAAATGCAGGCTTTTGAGTTTAATGTTGTCATCAGAGAACTGATTTGACAGAGTAAATAGCTGTCTAACCAAGTAAGCACTGTATATACACACAGGAGTCTTTTATTTTTATGAAAATGAAAACATTGATACAGAATTGTGAAAGTTAAAAAAGGTAACATATTCAAGTCGAAAGATGGAAGATCAAGTTTTATTTAAGAACTACCTGCATACAAAACATATTGCACAACAACCAAAAGGATAATTTAAAAAAATCCCGGACTAACCAACAGTTTACATAACAAAAAAAATTCTGGAAATTGATCTTTCAGTAGTTCAATTAATGTTTTGAAACACTTTCAGCCAGTTTAGTGTTTAAACAAAATCTATGCTTTGTTTTTAAATACTGTACATTTTTAAATAAATAAACCAAACAAAGCCCCTTTGCAAAACAGTCACTGCCAATATCTCTCCAGTGTTCCTGCAGACAAGAAGTAAAATCCATTCCTCCAGCATTCTGCAGGAATTGTCTTACAGCATTTAAAAAAATGGACAACAAAGTTTGAGTAAAACAGACCAGTTTCCAGACTGACAAATTCTAATGGGAAAAGTACAATTCAGTGCAATTTTTTGACTGCATTTACTAAATTTCCTCTTATGAAGAAGTGGTTGCATATTAAAACGTAACAAAAGCAGCTAATACTTTTCATAACAGGTATTAGGATGTCAGGGGTCTTCCCGTAATCGTCTTATTCAACAAGAGTTATGTTTTCTACGGCCAGCAAACTTCTTATGTTGAATCTACTTTCTGAAGGCACAACATCTGATAATGTACTTTGAACTTACTAAGTGTAATTTGTACTTATTATATTTTCTGGATCTATCCCATTGCGTTCCAGTATGAAGGAACTGAAAAGTGCAGTAAAAAAATCTGGCAGTCCATATTTCTATCTTTGGCAAGCTTGTACAAGCACTATTGTAACATGAAAGTTACTGTTAGATTTAGATTGAGTTACTTAAGAGACCCCATTCAGCACGGTTTCTTGATTATTTCCATCACCTTGATAAGTTACCTTCTGCGTTCTTTCAGTAGGAGTGCATTGAAACTTTCCTAGTTCGTCACCAGATCCATTACTAGGACCATTTATCATCTTTTCCAATGTGCTGTGTTCTTCTATGAGATCAACTTGCCCCTAACACACAGAAAAAAGGCATGTTGAAACACCAAGTCAAGCATCACTTACTATAAACAGGACCAGTTTCTATGCCGGATTAAAAGACTTACAAAGATGCAGGTTTTCATGCATGTACTTGTTTTTAGAAATGTAAGGAAAAAAGCAAGAAGTTAAACCAATTCAAGAATCACATTATAACTGTCTCATGATGCAAAGGTTTGTGTTGTGTTGCAGTTTACTGTATGGTAGTGGTTAAAAAAACTTTTTATACTACTACAATTGTTACCGCCAAACATCATATTACAATTAAATGAGTGTTTTATTTATACTAAATGCTTCCCCCCCCCCCCCCCCAATAAGTGACCGAAGCTTACCATTTCCTTTTTGTTCTTTTTCAGATTATCCTTTGGTGGGTTTTGTCTGCTCTGTGATTCAGCACGTGATATATAATCCGCCACTGTAACTAGAACACAAAGAATTCTAAAGGTTCATCTACTGAATTATAGTTTCATGCATAAAAAAACTGATTTTAGGAAGAATAAATTGTCCTTAAGTTCAATCAGGAATAGTTTTGTTTTCTGGAAAAAAAAAATCATGAATAGTGTACGGTGGCTCTTTGCACACTGACCGATGTGGGAAGGGACTACATGTAGTAGTATGGAGAGGCGATTAACTGACCGTTGTGGTATGTCTTATTTGTAACTAAGGTACAACTGTTCCTCTGTATTTTTAATCCTAAAGCTGCAATCCTACAATGTGCTTAGTCCAACAAGACACATCACTGGTGCTCTTAGATACTCTTACTCTTATCATAATAAAAAGGGTGTTATAATTATTTAATTCCATCCTTGTATTTTTTGAATTTTTAACATTTTTTTGCAAATGCTTTTAAGATTTAACAGAAGCAAATGAAATACTGTGCTGAGATGTGTTAAATAGTTCTCTGCATACAGCTTCAGCTGTAAGCACTTTCTCAGAAATGGAAGTGTCCATTTAGTGAAAGCAGCTTTAACAAAGCATTGATATTGAAAAGGATAAAGCAATGTGCAGTAGAAATGAAATGCAAAGTTCCTCCAAGCTATACGTTTTTAAGTATTTTCCCCATGCCATTATTACTTTTCTACACAGTAAACAAAGCTGACTCATCAATAGAAGCAAAGATAAGATGTGTATCACTGTATCTGTTTTCATGAACTGATTAATCAATGCATGACAGACATTTTCTTTAAGGAGTGATTTTCCCCATGCACAGAAATATCAGGGAAAACAAGAAAGGTTAATCACCCTGAAAATGAAATCTTATTGTTGTACATACAGAACAGAGTTTTTCTTTGGCATATAAACACACCTAAGAAGCAGCCACAGCTACTTCAAAACCAAACATTAGATCTTAGGCAAAAAGACAGCACAGGTGTATTAGAGGTTTAGTTTGTAAGAAGCAATAATACAGTATTAGTTAATAGTTCAGTCTAAAAAATATGAGTCTCCAGTGGCATGCATTGTAAAACATAGGACTGGGATATAATTTAATTATAATTTAATTTAATAGAACTGGAATTTAACCCCAAAGAGAGAATGTGTTCTCAAAATCATAATGTTTTAAAAAGAGAATCTGTAGAGATGGTGTCTCCACATTAAGGACCACCAGTGAACACAGACTAAGGACCATATTTATAAAACGTACCAATACCTGAAGTTCTCACTTCTCTTAAATAATATAAGAAAATAAATTTGAAAAAAGTAACTTGAAATGCCTTGCAAATTAATTTAAGATCCCTTCGGGTATCTCTGATTTTGTAACATTAGGGTTTTGATACTCTTATATGAGCACTTCACAGTAAGAAAAGTACATTGGGATATCAAACTTCCAAGTCATTTTGTGGAAGCAGATTCCTTGGGATCAATCAGGAAACAGACTTACTAGCTTCTTGTCACTGGCAATTAAGTAATATGGCCAACACTGGCCTTCTCTGATTGTAACTTAATGTTCATCTGATGTGACAAAAAAATGCCTTATCAATATGGCCCCAAGTGTTGTACAGACTCCATCTCTCCACAGATCCACTGCTTTCTGTCCACATGGATCGGATCAGGGGATGCAGTTCCATTCTTGTGTCACTTCACTCTGTATTGTTCCTGGAGTAAAGCTGTTGAAAAGGGGGGAGGGCAGGGGCACTGTATGCCATTGGCCTAGGGACGGCACGTTCTCTCATGCTGCTACGGGACACGGGCCGCACAGAGCTGTGTCCGCCTGTTACCTGGCTGCCTGTCTTCTGCCGGTGGGCGGAGACGCCGCTTGCGGCTACGGTGACGCCGCTGAGGTTTTGCCTCCAAATCATCTACAAAAGGAAATTTGACGAAAACCTCTTTTTCAAGGAAAACTAAAATACTAAATTAATCTATTGGGGGTTGTTCGTTATCTAAAATGCTACATACATTTAATATCAGTAGTGAACAAAGCTATGAATGTTAACTCGGACATCATGAGCTTGTTTATTACTGCAATGAAAATTAAAAGACAAGCAATCGTAGATTAAGCTTTTATGGTATTTCTCTGAATTTTCAAGTGAATTTTTTTGTCCTAAAGGATCCCTAACATGTATGAGGGTGCCCTCTTCATTAGCCACTGAGGTACAGCACCCATGTGGAGATTAGCAGATCAGGTGGAGAAGGGAACGTTTAAGGAGGCCAGACACTGCAAGCCCACAGTGAAACCTAACCAGGACACCAGGGTTAACATCCCTCTTCTTCTGAAAGGTACTGTGGGATCTTTAAAGAGCAAACTGTCCGGACTTAAGCTTAAAGTCTCAGACAAAGGATGGCACCTCCCAGAGCACAGTGTTGCAGTCGCCACACTGGAAGATTGGTCTGGCTCACAGGGAAGAGCGCCACCTACTGGTTTACCTGCACCACTGACAGCACCAGCCTACTGTATACCTTTCTCCCACTCATCAGTGACTAAAAGCCCTTAATTTAATCCTGCTGTAGTACACCTAACATTTGCGATACCCTTTTCACATTTGGTATATGAATATTATTTTATAGGGCTATGAATAGCTTGACCCACAAACTCTGCTTACCTATACCATTCTCATTGACCGATGCACTATCGGACTCTGTCATGCCATCGATAACTGTGGCGTCCCCATCAGTCCTGCGCCTGCGGGAGCGCCGGCGCCGGCTGGCGCTGTGGTGAGAATCACTGTTGTCCGTGTCAGCAGTCTGGTCCGTTTCAGTGTTGTCCAATATGCTGTAAGGGTTGCTGTCAGGATCTTTGAGCACTACAGGGTGAAAGAACAGGAAATTCTTCACTTGAAGAGTTATTTTTCAGAACACAAATAAAAGACAGTATTAAAGCAAATTTGTGCATTAACAACATTAATTTGAGCACATGAAGAGGTTCTGAATACAGAACAAGCTGAAATGAGTTGATACCAAATAACTTGCAGACATACAGCAATCAAAAACCAAGTTTCTGAAAGACACACGTAAATGTAAAATGCTGAAAAATATTAAACTGCAACGCTGAGATGGTGCAATGCACGCTACCAAATAGTAACATGAATAAGGAGCCAAAGGTGGTACCTGAGCTGATGGAGGAGATGGCACTGCCCCGCCCTGCTGCCCGCCCTCTGCCTCCAGTGGCTCCACGGCCCCTGCCCGTCCCCGGCCGCCTCCTGCTGTCCCGCTGGTGCCTCAGCTCCCGGTCGCGGTCTTCCCCTGCCAGGGACCAGTCGCTCAGTTCGTCCTTCCTGTCCGACTCCGTTTCCGACGCGTTGGACTGCTCCGAATTTGTGCCTAACGCATAGGGGTCACATCACACAGTGTTGCCAACTCACCACCCCCTCACGGTCAGCCAAAGGGGTTGTGCGATAAACACTTCTGCATTCGATCTGACTGCTGGTATTTCATATTAACCTGCCATTTCTAGAGTTTTACTTAAAATGGGAAAACTCTGAACATTAAGGTTCAATCTTTAAAAATTATCAACTGGTAAAAGGCATGTATTATTGATTACTGCCAGGCGTTGGTACAGTATTATGAACTTGGAATACTCTGTGTGCTTGGAATCCTAAGTGTCAACAGAGTTTTTTTTAAGCAAGCAGGTTTGCTTATTTCTACATGCTTTATTTTAGGAATACCATAATCAATTAAATGTTTGGCAGTCTGAGTCCATTATATGGAGAATTGGCCTGTTTTTATCTGAGTTAAAGTGGTTAACTAGGCAGCCGTATGGCTGGTGATTAGTGCTCTGTACTAATCCAGACTGAAGAGTTGTCCCAAACAGGATGCTACCGACATTGAAATAACAGCATGAAAAAAACATTAAATTGTTATTCTATTGTTAAGTAAATTAAAATAAATATAATTAAAAAATAATTAATGCACATGATTGGGAATCAGACTGTGATTCCACGAAAAAAAGAACAGTGTTTGCTGCCATGAAAATCACACTGAAATTTAAATAAGAATGGTTACAAGTGAGAGGAGGCCATTTGACACACCTTAATCCACTTAATCCAAGGACCTCAACGAGCTTTTGATTATCAAGATGAAATTCAGCATCGTATTGTTGGCAAGATATATAGATTTCACATCTGTATCATTGTTTTACTCAGATGTAAGAAACAGTAAGAAACAACACACTGCACACAGACGTTACTTCCACGCTGAGAGTCAAATTAAATGTTTCTGCTGTTGAGCCTTCTGGCGTGTGAAGTAGTAAAACTATTTACAACTTTGAAGAATGACTGGAAAGCCACATCACTGAACCTGTCCAATTCAGTCATACCCTCACAGTAAATGCAGTAGCATTTTTCAGTAGTGGCTTTTCTGAACATGACCCTGACGTCTGTGCTGATCGCAGTGGAGGTCCATCAGCCACGAGGAGGAGTTACCATATCCAGAGGTGTAGTTGGGGCCCCTGCGTCCCCGGCCTCGGCCGCTGTAGGAGCGGCTGCCATGCAGGGAGGAAGCAGAGGTGCTCTCGTCCGTCGTGTAGCCTTTATCTTTCTCAGCAGTCCGGCTGGACGAAGGCCTGAAGCCCATCCCTATCTGCCGGAGCTGTTCATCTATCTGCAGCCTTTCCATTCTCAGCTGTTCGACCTCCTGGAAGCAAGCAAAATTCATGAAGATTAACTTAGGTGGGAGCTGCTGTTCCTTTAACTAGCCTTTAAGGATGACTGGTACGAACTTACATTAAGGTAGGAAATGTGATACTCCAGAAGAACATGAACGTTCCCAATACTCTCCTTTGTGCCAACAAATGTGAAAGGAACCATTCCCTGCATCAATAGACCAAAATTAACATGTTATTCTGACTATTCTTTTGAGATAAAATAAAACACCTCAATACAAACTGTGACATCCCAGCACACAATTTCTTGAATTTCTTCACCTCAGTTTCATATTTTTTATTGTATCACTCTGACATCATGTCACCATCCAGTTTTAATTTTTAGCTTCGTGGAGTACATAAATATAAAGGGTTTTTATGAAAACTTGAATGTTGTTAAAACAGAACATTCACCAAAGCAAACCACTGCTGGACACAAAATTCAAATAGTTCAAGTATGTAGCTGCTTCAGCATGCCTAGGAACAAGTAAAGGTTTACTCCATGCTGAAAAGAGAAGAAAAGAAACAACATTTCGGCTGTGGAGCCGTTCTCCTTTACAAAATTCAAATATTCAAATGGGCTCTTTTCTAGTTGTATCCAAACAAAAAAAAAATTCAAAGTTAAAAAATTCTATTGAACTGAAATGTGAGTTACAAGAATCGCATGGATGTTCTGGATAACTACACTGTTCCTTTACATTGCTCCTTGTACTTTGGTCAAACTGCAGCAGGAATGTAAGAGTTTACCTCTTCCCTGGGATGTCTGTTGTCATTGTCACCCTCGATTCGGACTCGTACAACTCCAGATTTATCCACAATTTCTTGGATGACTTTTCCAGCTTTACCAATCACTTTTCCTGAAAATGTCAAAACACATATGAAAAAGTGCTCAAAGCATATTCTTTTAAAGCACAAAACAAAAACTTACTTACCAACCAAATGTCTAGGAACCTGAGCAGAGTCTTCTATAAACTCAAGGTAACTCCTGGCCTTCTTTACTGCTTCAGCACTCTTTAGGGAAAAACATCAGAGGTTTGAAAAAGAGAGAGGTTTAGAGAGGTAAAGGCATGATAGTACAACCAAGTTATAAAGCAGTTAATGAATAACCAAATTCCAAGCACTTCACTCACCTCTCCATAAATTCTAAACGTACCGCTGTCTTCCTCCAGTTCAATTGCTGTAACTCCTGGCACTTTCCTTGCTTGCTGAATATTGCTGCCATGACTTCCAATGGCAAGACCCATCAAGTCCTCCCTCACAGTAAACTCCTCATGGAAGGCAGCTGCCAGCTGCTTTGTACTCTGTAATTAACAGAAATAAGCTAGACAATGAAAGGCAAGAAATGAGGTAGAAACTTAAATTTCAGAAATAAAATATAGAGCTGAGTATCACTGAGTACTTTAAAGGTTAAATCATCCACAATCAATAGGTGAAAATGCAATATAAATTAGTCATTTCCAATTTGATACATGCATATAAATGTAAACACTATTTTGCATAATGTTAATAACCATATTAGAACAAAGCAGAAAACAGCTAAGGAGAATATTTTAGAAGTAAATTCTACTGAGCTTTCTCTAACGTCACAACAAATCTCTTGGTGCATTCAGATAGTCAAATTCAAGCAAGCAAAAGTACATTTGTACCTCCAAGTGTTTCGTAGCTTCTTCATTTCTAGACATGAGCATCAGTTTTGTACGAATACTTCGCAAGTGCATGTCACTCAGTATGTTAACCCTCTTAATTGTGGCTTCATTTGTGGACTAAAGGAAATGACAAAAGTTAAATTCAACCCATTGAATAATTAAGATGATACCTTTGTTCCTGTCTTACAAAAAAATCACATCAAACTTATTACTGGAATCACAGAATTAAAACAAAATCTCTCACCAATATGACTAATTGGCCTATTTCCACACTGTAGAAGATGCGACAGGCTCCAATTGCTTTTTTAAAATCCTTATGTGCAAGTTCATTTTCACATCTACAACAACAATTGAAAAAATTAAATTATTAATGACAATGCAAATATCTGGGTGAAAGTTGCAGTTTCACCTGTGCCTTAAACAAACCTTTATATTTTGCCTGGGAAATAGTTACCAATTAAATCATAGTCTATTTAAAACTTAATGGACAACTTCTGCAGAGGTCTAAAATACTTTTCCCATAGTAGCTACTCTTTTCCACTGAAACTTACATTTAAACTTACACATGCTCCTTATAACACACATGTATTACCATATCATATCATTACTATTTTATTTTTATATTCCACTTACGCAACTCTCAGATCCTCAGGGACTGGTACAGTGCACTTGAAGAAAGTGTTCTTTGTCACAGGTTTGTTAAGATTGACTGGCCGAAGACGCTCAAAGGTGACTATTTCATTGTATGTGGCATCACAAGCAGCGTACTCAATAACATAAAACTAAAAAACATAAAATTGAAAAAGGTGAGAAATACTCTAAGCAAAAACTATTCACACTGCCTTCTCTTTCTCTATCGTTTGAAAAATATCTGGTAAATTGGTTAGGATACAGAGATAAGAGTCTGAAAAATCTGAGCCAAAACATGCAGTGTTAAAACTGTACAATGTTCTAGTAAGACCCTATTTAGAATAAAGAATTTTGGTTGCCGTGGTATAGAGATATTATTGCTGCTCTGGAGTCACCGGAGAAAAGAGCAACCAGATACACTCCAGGGCTGAAAAGAATGTCTTATGCTGAAAGGCTAAAAAAGCTGAACTGTCTCAGTCTCGAACAACGGCGACTATGAATGGACCTAAAACAAGTATTCAAGCCCTCAAAAACATTGACCAAATCAACACTTTGATGTTCAAGACCCTCAACAGGAAAACATTAACCAGGAAGTGCATTTAAAAGCATGAACAGGTGGTACTTCCTTAGACAAAAAATTGTGGGAGTAGAGAACAAGATAATCAGCCCAGTTGCTGCAGCCAATACTGTGTTTCTTTTAATTAGGAAATGACTGGAGCGATCCTCAGATTAACTAGCTACTAACTACCAAACAGGCCAGTTAGGCCAAATGGCCTGCTCTAGTTTGTTACCATTCTTATTCTTATCTCCAGAGACGACACCTGCTCAACCTGCCTGACTGTGTGGATCCCATATTGGTATCATCAGTCACCTTTGGCTACAAGGCATAGTCAAGGAATAAGGCAGCTGATTAAAGGTCAATAAATGTTTAAATCACCAATTCACTGCCTTAAGTGAAAAATAAAGATGAAAAAATATGTGATGCATCACGAACAGAACACAGTAAACTATGGGCTTACACGTCAGCCTTTACTTACATCACCCTTCATCATTCGCACTTTTGCCAGCCACCATCCACATGGCTCCTGATCATTAGCTCTGGAGTAAATCTGAGTAAGGAATTCG
Organism: Lepisosteus platostomus; assembly: GCF_059453375.1. NCBI lineage: Eukaryota > Metazoa > Chordata > Actinopteri > Semionotiformes > Lepisosteidae > Lepisosteus > Lepisosteus platostomus. The sequence continues at coordinate 80,734,814 of NC_142612.1, forward strand.
AAAAATTAAAAGCCATGAAAAAACAGATAAGCTGACAAACACAAAAGCTGCTGTCTAAAGATTCTTTCTGTAAACAATTACCAGTACAGCACACAAGTTTAAAGACAACGTGCTCATAGATTACAGAGCAATTCCACTAATAAAAAACAAACCAGAAAACACAGCAGATTAAAAAATCTACCTCAACTTCTTCACCTTCACCAATTTCCTTTTTTGCATCTGGAGGAGGCGGCAATCGTACATCACTGAAAGGAACCTGCCGTTCTGGTTGCCAGCTTTGAGAAACAAAATCATTACTCTATTGCTGCTACAGCATATTCACTTTCAAGGCTGAAAGATCTGACACTATCCAATAATCACTGCAAATTTAGTTACTATTCTAAGATCTCATTAAAACAATAAAAATACATCTTTCAGACACATATTTCTTTCATTATTTTTATATAAAGCATAACGTACATTCAAATCAGTTATCATGACAGGCTCCAACAAGTAGCCCCTGCCAGAATCCGATCCAGAAAGCACATTCAGAGGTGCTTGCAAATGCAGAAGGCAGTATTTATATTCCACAAAGCAAAATTGAGAAGCATGAAAATGAGCCACTTCCAACTTGATCAACCTGAGCTTCCTGTCTTGAATTCTTCATAAAGCAGCTTGGTTATGATTTTTTTTTTTAATCCAACACGAAGTTACTGTTAAAATACTTACTTATTTTCAAAGACAATGGTAAGTGAGTCATCATGGACATCTTTGACAAATCCCTAAAACATAAGGAATTCAAGTTACATCTTAATGACATTTTCCAGATGTATCCTAACTGCCTTCAGTTATTGTTAGTCATCCAATGTGCATACCCACGCAATACTATTTTAATGTACAAAATGCAATAGAATGTGTTTACATTTGATGTTTAAAATTAACTGATATTAATACTTTTTAAACAAGTATTATGCATATAAGAACAATAGTGTAACTCTAGCCATTTAACCATGCGCCTTGGAAAAAGCAGACAAACTCATTATTTAAACTCATTATTTGTCTTAGACCTTAAAACTAAAACTGACCCAGTTAAATGTATAATTAGTTCAATAACCTTACCAAAATGCCCCATAGTAGACTCTAAGGAACAGAATTAAAGACCACTGCTGTACACTACTGAAGTAAATGACAGTTTAGGTCCAGTTCCTTGACAGTTTTTCCAATTATGTCAACCTTCTAAACCAATGTGTTTATAGATGGAGAAAGGAGCCTGTACAGATGTTATGTAAATGTCTAAACAGAATACACGAAGAAACAAATGTCTGAAATCACATATCTACTGTTGACAACAGTTTATCTTTTTCTTCAATAGGAGAAACACATATTTTACATGAAACAAGAATCACATCATTTAATGAGATACTTAAGAGATGCTTTTGCTTTGTGTTAGTGAAGGATTTGCATACCCACACAAGTACAAAGGGCAAAGTGGTGCTGGTTAACAGCATGACTGCTAAAGGACAAATTCCAGAGACTAACACCACTAAACTCTTCTCATTAATTCTCTCCGAAAACTATTTTTTCTTTTCCATCTGTCATAGCTTTTTTATTTTACTTATGTAAGCACTATATGATATTACATTATATAATTATATTATACATTACATTATATTTTATAATAATCTGATTGTGAAAATGTTCTACTTTGAAACTACATAAACTGCTGTTTTTTTCACTGTATTCAGATATTGTTTAAGTCATACTGTAATAAGTCATTACTTTACCTACAGAAAGTTAAAAAAAAGAAAACATAACAGAAATATTTGCGTTTAGTAAAAAGCATCTGTCTTTTGCATAACTAGCTATGTGTAAGCCCATGTTTTAAATATAGCTCAGAGTTCCAAGCTATCCTTTGAACCTGACAACAGCTCAAGATTGACAGTGAACAGCTGTCAGACCACATATTGCTCTGGGATTGAGTGACATTCTAGGAATAACTTCAGCATGATACAATAGCTACTTAATACTATTAACAGATGTATTTTCCTACCATGGACTGAACAAGTTAGTTCGACAGACAGTAACAGCTGTCAATACCTAAACATCTAGTAATCACACATCTTAGTGCTTATGTACAACAAAATTAAAAAGGAAAAGGAAATTAAGAAATGTAAAAGGCACAAAGTATTACATTTAGTGTATAAGTCTGATTTTTTTAAGGAGTCGACAGTACAATAATCTACTTGTTACATATAAGATACAAAAGTGATGCAAGTCAAACTCAACAGTGAAATGACATGCAGAAGAAGCAAACAGAGAGCTCACAATCAAAGACACCGCTAAACTAAACACTGCATTTTCATATGAACACAGGAGATAGTTTTCAAGACAAACTCTTCAGTGAATTTAACTGCATGCAGTGCCACATATTTTATAAACCAGGCCTCCAATCTTAAATAATTGCTTACACTTATATAGCGCTTTTCTGGACACTCCACTCAAAGTGCTTTACAGGTAATGGGGATCCCGTCCACCACCCCCAGTGTGAAGTAAATGACATTCCCTTCAACTTCCATTATTACGACAAGGGAGATTCCTTTGTATTAGAATCAGAACGGGTTCTTCTGCTTCAACTGTTTATCATAATCAGTTCCCCTAACAACAGTTAGACCCAACCTAAACATATATCAGTCGTTAGACCTGTCACGCTTTATTTCAGAAATACGAAAAGGCCCTTATTAAAAAGATTCGGCACATCTAAGAGCTGGATTATAAAAACAAAAATATAGTTACGTTACTGACAGCTACTGTTTAGTAGCCTTTGACATATTAACAAGGCTAATGGAACAAAGGAATGGAAATGTGCTTTTCCCATCATCGTGCAAATGAAGGGAATGAGATACACGGACGCTTCAGGTGCGTCTCTCAACACATTTGAATCTTCCTGCACTTTTATAAAACTTCTCTTAAACTCACCAGACCTCCAGGCTGAGCAAGTCAACGGATTCAGTACTTAAAAATCCCAGTGACTGCTGATCGTGTTCCACTCATTTTGTATAAAATATTAAAAACTATGCCCACCATTAAAATATCAAAGATCTTGTCAACATGAATAACGTAACAATATAACGAACAATATTAATCCTTATTAAATAACATCTGAGATAGGCCTGTATTAACAAGGGAAAGAATATATCAGTCCAAAAAAGTTCAAATATTTAAGTTTACAAATATATATCCCCAGACTGAATACATAATATGGGTTATCAAACTCTAGAATATAAAAATGCATATATACGTGAGTATGTAAATAAATCATAATGTAACTGACAAAAGATCAGACATTTTTGTGTCCTCGTCAAAGGCACTTTCTTACAGACTTATTTAGCAAGAACAATCCCGTGAAAACAACCTGTACATTTCCGTACACAAAGCTTTCTTCTCCTTTTTAGATAATTTATTTTATCGGAATGATTTGAATGTTTTTACCTTGTAATAAGCTCCGTTGGAGCCACGGACTTCTACCGTCAGTTCCTCCATATTGGCCACGCAATGTACTCTGGGAAAGCATTCTAGAAACTTACACCGTCACAGAGCACCGTGCGTCTGCATAGTGGAGTGTACATACGGAGCACATCACTGCACAACATGTATACACACAGTACATCACTGCACAGAGCACATCATTGCACAGCATGTACACACACAGTACATCACTGCACAGAGTACACCACTGCAAGCATGTATACACACTGCACAGAATGTAAACACACAGTACATCACTGCAGAGAGTACAACGCTTCTCAACATGTATACACACAGTACATCACTGCACAGAGCACACCACTGCAAGCATGTATACACACAGTACATCACTGCACAGAATGTATACACACAGTACATCACTGCACAGAGTACACCACTGCACAGCATGCACACACACAGTACATCACTGCACAGAGTACACCACTATTACTATATACTATTATAGACGATTTACGTCTATATTGGGTGAACCACATAGGAATCACAGTCCTTTTTATACAGTACATAAGCCCCCCCATTTTAGGGGACCAAAAGTAACTGGACAATTAGCTGCTCAGTTGTTTCTTGGCCAGCCGTGTGTCATTGCAATGTTAGTTCATGCACAAGAGAGCTGAAAAAGGGTCTAGAGTTGATTCTAGATGTGGCATTTGCATCTGGAGTCTGTTGCTCCAGATGCAAATGAGGACCAAAGAAGTGTCAATGCCAGTGAAGTTGACCATCATGTGGCTGAAAAATCAGAATAAATAAATCGGAGACATAGCCCAGACATTAGGTGTGTCAAACTCAACTGGTACATTAAGAAGCAAGAACGCACTGGTGAGCTTAGCAAATGACCTGGTAGACCACAGAAGACCACAGTAGTGGATGGCCGAAGAAGACTTTCAATTGTAAAGAAAAAACCCTTTTCAACCGTTGAACAGATCAGGAACACCCTCCAGGATGTAGGCATGGATGTGTCAAAGACTATACCATAAAAAGAAAAATACACCAGCACAACCTCAGAGGGTTCACAAGATGCAAACCACTGTAAGCTTCAAGAACAGAAAGGCCAGGTTACAGTTTGCTAAAATGCAAATAATAAAGTCTGTAGAGTTCTGGGACACAGTCTTATGGACAGATGAGACGAAGATTAACCTGTACCAGAGTGAAGGAAATAAGTGTGGAGAAAAAAAGGATCTGCTCATACCACCTCATCTGTGAAACATGAAGGTGGTGTCATGGGTTGGGCATGTACTGTATGGCTGCCAGTGGACCTGGCTCACTTGTCTTTATTGATGATGTGACTGCAGACAGCAGCAGCAGGATGAATTCTGAAGTGTACAGAGGCATCTTATTTGCTCAGATCCAACCAAATGCCTCAAACCTCATTGGACGGCATTTCACCTTGCAGCAGGACAATGACTCCAAACATCCTGCTAAAGCAACTATGGAGTTTTTCAGGGCCAAAAAGTGGAATGTTCTCGACTGGCCAAGTCAATCACCTGACCTGAATCCCATTGAGCCTGCATTTCACTTATTGAAGACATGACTGAAGGCAAAAAACAAGCAGGAACTGAAAATGGCTGCATTACAGGCTTGGCAGAGCATCACCAGGGAAGAAACCATGTGTCTGCTGATGTCTGTGGGTTGCAGACTTCAGGCAGTCATCGATTGCAAAGGATTTGCAATGAAGTACTAAACACGACAATTTTAAGATTATGTTAATGTGTCCAATTACTTTTGGTCCCCTAAAATGGGGGGAGTATGTATAAAAAGGACTGTGATTCCTATGTGGTTCACCCAATATAGACCTAAATACCCTCGAATTAAAGCTGACATTCTGGACTTTAACCTCATAGTCATTGTTTCATTTCAAATCCAATGTACTGGAGTACAGAGCCAAAACAACAAAAAACGTTTCACTATCCAGATACTTACGGACTGCACTGTACTGTATATACACAGTAGATCACTGCACAGTATATAAACACACAGTACATTACTAAACAGCATGTATACAGATAGTAAAACACTGCACACTTTATAACACTACACAGCATGCTTTATACACACAGAACAACACTGTATAGAGTACATCACTGCTTAGTGTATATATAGACACAGTACATTACTGCACAGTATGTAAACACACAGGCTCCACGGCCGAAACGTTGTGTTCTCTTTCTTCTTTTTTTCAGCATGGAATAAACCTATAACTTGTTCCTTTGCAGTACATCACTGCACAGTACGTAAACACACACTACAACACTTGTGTACCTTTTCACACTGTGTACTGAAAATGGCTGCACATCACTGCACAGTATATCTACACAGTACAACAATATGCAATGTACAGTATATTCACAGTAAAAAACTGCACAGCATACCTCACTGTTCAATGTGTATGCACAAAGTAAAACACTTCTCAGAGTACATCTCCGCACAGTGCATAAACATACAGTACAACAATGCACAATGCTGTCTTCACAAAGAAATGTACCCACAATACTGTACAGCACTGCACGATGTACTGTACATACAGAGTACATCCATGTACAGTACAATAAATACTTATTATAACACTGAACAAGTACTATATACACCACACAGTACAGTACTACGCAGTATGTACTGTATACACACCGTACAGCTTACGGTACACTGTAGCATAGTACAAACTGAATACTACAGGACTACACAGTATAGCACTGCACTGTTCTGTGTATATAATACCTGTATAAATAATTACACACCTGAAGAATGCTCCACAGCCGGAAAGTTCTGTTTCTTTTCTTTCCTTTCAGCGTGGAATAAACCTTTACCTGTTCCTGTACATGCGATATGATGATTTTTCTTTTTACATCATTTTAGGAGATTAGTTTTTCAAAGACGTTGTGATTGATAAATGGAACACCGGTGAAGTTATTATATGTCATAATTTTATTGTAAATATGATCGAATAAAACAAGTTTAATGGAATATACATTATGATTTTTTATTCAGGTGCTTTCACTTTCTTTAACGATTATTACTGCGCCGACAAACACAAAAGCGAATGGAAGTGCTGCCACCTGTCGTGCATGGTAAATATTACAGCGGAATTCAGCTAACGGGATTAAATGGTCAAATTATTCCAACACCGGTCTATGAATGCTTTATAACCTTAGAAAACCCTTGTCAAAATTAGTTTATATAGGATACAACATTTTTTTAAAAAAGATTTTACTATTATTAATTATGTTTACATTTACTAAAAAATAATAACCTCTAAGTGATTACTGGACTGCAGGTAAATATAAAATATAAAAAAAAATATCTGAGAGCAGTGAAAAGCAAATTTAGTTAAATGCAGCTTGTGTTTAGATTATGGATTTCAGACTTATTAAGTATTAATGCCATAGCAATATCTTAAAATTCTAACACTGTTGTCAATTTTAATAGTACAATGATGTACTTTCTTTTTTTCCTTGATTTATTGGAATAAAGTCAGTACTTTACAACCAGTGAGTGTGGAGACTTTGTTAATGCAGCATCTTATGCCTATTAATGGTAAATCTGGTTCTCTCAAATTCCATTGTGCTTTAGGAGTCAGGGACAGCCTAATGGGTCCTCTTTCTACTGAAGACGCTGTGCAACTGAGGAAGGTGCATATTTTGTTACTTCAGTTTCTTCTAATAACTTAAAAGTTTTTAAAGCACAGCAGAGGTGTCATTCACAGTTCCTCACTAAATAGTACACCATGGAATACATTACTGTTAAATATCTCATTAGTGAGTATTGTAACTTATAGCATCTTAATGCCTCTGAGCATAAACATACTTTAAACAAACAAATAGTGAAGTGCTATAAAACCAGAGAATAGTCTTAACAGTGGCAATTGTAAGTGTGACACATCACTTAATAAATTCTTCTACATACAGTGCCTTGCGAAAGTATTCGGCCCCCTTGAACTTTTCAACCTTTTGCCACATTTCAGGCTTCAAACATAAAGATATAAATTTTTTATTTTATGTGAAGAATCACCAACAAGTGGGACACAATTGTGAAGTGGAACGAAATCTATTGGATTTTTGAAACTTTTTTAACTAATAAAAAAATGAAAAGTGGGGCGTGCAAAATTATTCGGCCCCTTTACTTTCAGTGCAGCAAACTCACTCCAGAAGTTCAGCGAGGATCTCTGAATGATCCAATGTTGTCCTAAATGACTGATGGTGATAAATAGAATCCACCTGTGTGTAATCAAGTCTCTGTATAAATGCACCTGCTCTGTGATAGTCTCAAGGTTCTGTTGAAAGCGCAGAGAGCATCATGAAGACCAAGGAACACACCAGGCAGGTCCGTAATACTGTTGTGGAGAAGTTTAAAGCCGGATTTGGATACAAAGCTTGGGAAAAAAGATTTCCCAAGCTTCAAACATCCCAAGGAGCACTGTGCAAGCGATCATCTTGAAATGGAAGGAGTATCAGACCACTGCAAATCTACCAAGACCTGGCCGTCCCTCTAAACTTTCAGCTCAGACAAGGAGAAGACTGATCAGAGATGCAGCCAAGAGGCCCATGATCACTCTGGATGAACTGCAGAGAACTACAGCTGAGGTGGGAGAGTCTGTCCATAGGACAACAATCAGTCTTACACTGCACAAATCTGGCCTTTATGGAAGAGTGGCAAGAAGAAAGCCATTTCTCAAAGATATCCATAAAAAGTCTCGTCTAAAGTTTGCCACAAGCAACCTGGGAGACACCCCAAACATGTGGAAGAAGGTGCTCTGGTCAGATGAAACCAAAATCGAACTTTTTGGCCACAATGCAAAACGATATGTTTGGCGTAAAAGCAACACAGCTCATCACCCTCAACACACCATCCCCACTGTCAAACATGGTGGTGGCAGCATCATGGTTTGGGCCTGCTTTTCTTCAGCAGGGACAGGGAAGATGGTTAAAATTGAGGGGAAGATGGATGCAGCCAAATACAGGACCATTCTGGATGAAAACCTGTTGGAGTCTGCAAAAGACCTGAAACTGGGACGGAGATTTATCTTCCAACAAGACAATGATCCCAAACATACAGCAAAATCTACAAAGGAATGGTTCACAAATAAACGTATCCAGGTGTTTGAATGGCCAAGTCAAAGTCCAGACCTGAATCCAATCGAGAATCTGTGTTCTCAAACGCTCTCCATCCAACCTCACTGAGCTCGAGCTGTTTTGCAAGGAAGAATGGGCAAGAATTTCAGTCTCTCGATGTGCAAAACTGATAGAGACATACCCCAAGCGACTTGCAGCTGTAATCGCAGCAAAAGGTGGCTCTACAAAGTATTAACGCAAGGGGGCCGAATAATTTTGCACGCCCCACTTTTCATTTTTTTATTAGTTAAAAAAGTTTCAAAAATCCAATAGATTTCGTTCCACTTCACAGTTGTGTCCCACTTGTTGGTGATTCTTCACATAAAATAAAAAATTTATATATTTATGTTTGAAGCCTGAAATGTGGTAAAAGGTTGAAAAGTTCAAGGGGGCCGAATACTTTCGCAAGGCACTGTACTTTCATATGCCCCTACTGATATGGTAGCACTTGCACTCTGTGGTCTTTTCTCAAGATGTTAACACTGCTAACTATCTGTTTGGTTCAGTGGTTTCTTGCAGGCCTGGCTGTTCTCTATCTTTCAACCCCAGTCAGCTTTGAGGCTATCTGAACTGAAACGTGAGCCAGGTCTGCCCCTGCCCTTAGTAATGCACCAACAATAATACCTTTTAAATCTGGGCTCTTATATCAGCTTGCTTAGTGGAGCACACCAACAGAGATGATGTCACTTTACACTCTACAGAATTCACTGCACATAGGATGTGCTGGATCACTCCCACTGCTCTAGACAGGTTGGGTCACTCCTATGCTCCTATTTTATGTAGTGGAACACACCAGTTTCTAATATTTTGGAATGGACTTGTGAACACAGCATATATTATATATATATATTTGAAGACCCTAAATCACATCAATAAGAAATGCATAGCACGGGAAATGTCTCAAAGGCCATTATCATACCAGAAGTTATGGCCAAGCACAACATCCTCACTTTCACATTTAAACCAGTTTACAGAGTCTATTATGCTAAGCCTGAACACCAGTGATAGTGATGAATGATTATAAAATACAGTAATCTTCCATGGTACCACCACTGCAATATGACAGGAAAATTTCATTTATCCCACTAGTATTTTTTTCTTATTTAAGGAAGAAAATTACTGGTCTAGTAATCAGATATATAGTAGAGCTGTTCTCTGAGTTAAGCCACTTCTATTTGAATTTCATCTTCCCTTGCATTTCAGAAAATACACATGGATACAGAAACTGTGTCTTTGACAGCTGTTACTGCAACTTTGTAATAGAACATTTTATCATTGAAAACCTTAGTTTTTTAGTATTGTCCAATAAAAATTATTCTGTTTCTAGAATGACTCATTGTAGGTTTGTCATTGTAAGTTTATTTTAGCATAGTATATAGTGTAAATAATTATTATGCTATGGCAGCTTGCAACCACAATTTTAGCTCTAATGGCAAGTCTTTGTAGAGAAAATGAATGAACAGAGCTCAACAGGATACCTTCTAGCAGAGAGAGGATACCTGTGCACCATTTTGTTCAAAATAACTATTATGAATCTGTAGACTTCACAAAATAGGTTTTATGCTAACTGCTATCACATGAAACGGAAAGACATGGTTTTAAAGTCTCTTGAAGTAAGAATTGGAGTTGGATATTTTAGTGCCTTTGTGAAGAGATGTCTCTCAATAGTACAATTGCCTATAGTTAAATTCCCTCTGTGGATCAATTTCCTTTTAGAAGACTTTTATTTAAAAAAAACTCTCACCCACCAGGTACTGTAAGTAAGAACCCAATATCATACACCTTAAATACAGAAACAACATAGCAGTTGTCATTTTTAATTTAAGGTTTAATCAATATAAATTTCCATTTACAACAACACAAAGCTAACCACTTTAAGAAAGGTGTTCAAGGGATCAGGGAAAGAAAAATAAAATCTGTATAAAATGATTTCTGGTGTGCTTTCTTTTAACAATTCTATGAGACAATACATTAATTGTTAGGATATCAATGGATGTGAGACATACTGTAATGAAAGTCTGAAAAAGATAAAGCACGTCAGACACGTGTTGGTCTCACATCTGCACAGACCGTGTAGCTGACAAGTGTTTTCTCAACCATGTGGTCTTCAGTGCCAGGCTGGAGTGAAGAAGGATGTGAAGGACATACAGACAAAACTTAAAGGTAACTCTAAATCTTAAACAAGAAAAAACCTGCAGTTCTTCCCAAAAAAGGGATCAATGTTCAAATGGAAACCTAAGGGAGAGCCCAGAATAAAGCACTTACTGTGTCTGCCGTCAGGCATTGAGGCATTTACAGGGACATAGTCTGGGACTGAAAAGTTGTTTTGTGGGTAGAGCTATAGTTTAACATAAATGCAGAACAGTTTGGCTACTTTGATAGCTGCTGAGTGAAGTGGTGCCTACAGTAGCACTCTCACCTCTACAGTAGTATCTGTTACAGCCTCCATTCACAGCCTGAGATTGGTTAACAAAATGTTTTGCAGTGCCTGTAACTACCAGTGCAGCTGTATTTGAGAACAGCTCGTTTTAATACGGAAGGGTTCTGATAGTTTTTAACTACAGTAAAATAATAAATATATAAATAAATAAAAAAAACATTACACAACTTCAATGAGCTCACAATATATCTAGAAATGAACTGTGTGAGTTTAAGTTGTTTCCTTTTAAGAACCCCCTTCTCTCTTGCAAAGCAAACAGAGAAATAGCTAAAACCTATTACTGTTTGTTCCCCTTGCCTGTACCATTTTCTTCCAATCTGTGGGCCATTTATAGGTATAATTGAAAATTAGCATTACAGCTGTTTTGAGAGAGTAATTTATCACAGTGCATTGTTCATTGCTGACACTTTAGCCCTGGCTCTAACACGGCGATGGTTGCTGGGGTTGAGCCGGGAAAGCAATTCTGCTGTAGTGGTGCATTTTCACTGCTTTGTTGCTAATTGTAGCCTCTTTTCTATTGAATTGTGAGTCGAGTAAAAGAGCTTGTTTGCTCGGCGCAGTGAAGCTGCCAGGGCCGCTCACGCTATTATCAAAGATACTCTTGATCTTTTCAAAAGCAGGAAATAGAATTTTTTTTCTAACAGAGAAAGTAATTTGCGATGCGTCCATTAGTTCTTCATTAAAGCAAGATTAAATTGCACGGCAAATCACATCTGCGTTTGGATGATTAAAGGGTGGCATTTTAGAGGCCAAAACTAATTACGAGTCAAAATGAATGAGAGTGAAAAAAACAGGCATGTTTTTACATTAGATAGTGTGGCTGGTAATTAGATTCAAGCTAATTCCACTATTTCTTCTCCTTTAATGAGATGAGCCTGTCCTCATCTTTTTGTGGGCTGTGCTAACAGCTCAAAATGTATAATTTTGATAATACTGAGAGTTTATTTTAATGAAATTTTCTAGCTACCTGCCACAAGTGACTGTTCTGTCTAGTGCAGAATTATTAGTCCAAGAGGAAAAAGTGGTTTGGTTGAGCATGAGAGGAGAAAGCGTATCTTGGTATTGTGTTTATTTCTGAGAGAGGGCTGGCAGCTGTATTTGTATTTATTTCTTTAACCAGGCATAAACGTAGTGCTAGTGAGGACTAATTTCCAAAACAGACAGTAGTAAAACAATGTTTAAATTAATAAAATTCACACATTTAAAGCTAAGTCTAAGTCTAGAATTTTGGTAGTAATAAAATTAAAACATTAAAACTGCATGCATTTTAGTGGCAACTTATAAATGAATATGAACAAACAACTATGCTAGTTAATTAACACATCTCTAACTAAAAACCATGTGCTTCTTCCATTACTGGGTTGCATGGGAGCCACAAGCAATGAGTGTAAGGCAGGACACACACTGGACAGGACGCAAGTCCATCACAGGACACACACAGACACAAACACAAACAGGCACACACTCACACCAGACTTGGATGTACATGGGGAGTTTCTCCAATCTCCATCACGGACAACCAATATAAGAAATTGTGACTTACAGTTATACTGGACTGTAATTTCAAAATCGGCAACCAAGAAACACCTTTCTGTTCACAGTGTCCAGCTTCCCGGTTATTGTATCTGCTTGCATGTCTGTGCTGAGTAGTTTCTTAAGTGTGTTTCTCATCGTCACACCTTGAAATTATCAGAGCAGACACTGGTTTCATTAAAATTGTATTTGTCCTGATTAAACTATATTCCTTGAATTAATAATTGACTTAATCTTCACTGCTACATGGCTCACACAGTAACTTAAAAATAGTACTGATTATTAATACCAACCAAAAAAAAAAACCTTTTAAAATTCGCATGTGCAGCACTATGAACTCTCATGTCTTTTACCCTTTCCCAAAGATATTTTCCAGAATGTCCAGACAATTTGTACCATGAGGAGGGGCTTGGAACCATGAAGCTGGAACCTAATGATTAAACACAAAACACAACAAGGATCATTTACAAAAACTAGTCAGTACGGGGAAAATAAAACAGAAGACATGTAGATAACCCGTGTGAAAACCCAGGAGAACACACAGACTCCACACAAAAGCTCAACAGTTTGACTTTGAAGCCATGACCCAAGAGATGTGAGACAGCAGCACTAACTGCCATGTTATCATGAGGCCCTCTACAAAAACCACATTCAATTTGACATACTGTACTGTAGGAGAGCACAGTGATAGATGAATCTTCTTTCACATAAATGTTGACATTACATATTTTAGATTCTATGGAAATTATACTGTTTATCTGGTCATCCATTAGATCTATAACACAGTGGAATGGACACCTCTTTTAAACCTTCCTCCCTGGTGCTGTCTGTGCTACCCTTTAATCTATTTTGCCCCATCTGTGAAAAAGAGAAATATTGGACAGAACAAGATATGAACATTTAATTCTTCAGTCAATCCTTCATGTGTTTCACTCTGCCAAGGGCTGAATTCAATAACAGACTGCCTTTGGCCTTGAGACAGAGAGGTGTATAGAAACAGGAAGGCACAGGTTCACCTGATGTTCAGCTGTCTCTGACTGAATGGCAATATACAGTAGTTTATAATTAAATTTCTGTTGCAAAGAGTTATTACAGTCTGAGTAGAATCAGAATCTGTTATTAGAGAGTTTGAATAGATTAAATATAGGCAGCATGTTAATATATGAGCCAAGATAATAGATAATACCATGTTTTAGGCAAAAATATCATTCAGTCCTTTTCTTTTACAACATTTTAGTGTTTAACCATATTCAGCACCAAGGAGAATATAATTGTTTTTGCTCAGAATTAAGGTGTTTGATCCACATACAGTGTTTCCTTTATTTTCCAGAACAGACTACTTTAATAAAAACAGACTTGATGTAATACAGTAGCTAAGAGGAACATCATATTAACCATTGTCTCTGCCCTGTTGTATGCTTATGGGATCAAGTAAATATGCTGACTCACTCAGAAAGAACAAACTGATGTGCCAGCTTAAAGTATCTTCACATCAAAGGTGTCTGTCTTTTTTTGGCCCCCTGAAATTTAAATTTAAATTTGGGGATATATGCAACACCTAGATTAAAAATAAGCAACCAATTATTTCAGGTTTAGCTGGAACCAATTTTATAAACCTTTTAATACATAATGCTGTTTGCTGGGCTTTATAAATATTGACTGATTACTTGTATATGGGAAATTGTTGATTCCCCAGAATTTTATATGCAATGCATTTTCAACAACTGCCAGACCGTCTTTCCTTGCAAAAATATATGCAGTAGTACTAATTTTTAAGCAGAGGAATCATTTTATTTTTGCTGAACCTGGATTTTGCACTGCAGTTCATAGTCGTTCCAGAAATTCAAACCTCATAACATTTCAGCCAAAGCTTATACTAAGCTTGTTAGTATTTCTGATGCTGTCGGTGATATTGCTACAGCATTACCATAAATCAGCAGAATTAACTATGATCTTCACCAGCACGGCTAAAACTGGGTGACAGAAGTTTGCAATATGCTGCACTGAATATTATGATAACACTCTATAATAAATGTTTATAATCTACTTAGGGCTGAGGTTCAAATGCATTTTATATTAATATTTCCCTCCATTAAAGAAAGTCTTACACCCTCATGACCGAGCAAAAGTTGCACATTTAACAAGGAGAATGAGAACATCCTTTAAGGAACAGGAATTTCTCTACATACATATATAATATACATACATTATACATGTGTGAGTATCATATATATAGTATAGAGATATAGAATATGTTAAATGAAGCATTTATCAGCTGAATTGAATTTGTTAATATTTTTTATAAAACAATCTGCTGTGAATTCTAAATTTACCTTTGAATTAATATGTGACATTTTTTTCATTTGAAAATTGGTGTACTATTTATCAACCTAAACCCTATCAACCCAATCCCAAAACATGTTTTTATTTTGTAAAGAAAAATTAAGTATGTACATTCTACTCTTCAGTATAAAAACAGTATTATTTTGTTTTTGGCTGACACACAACTGTGAATTTAAAATTCTCAGGATGTTTCTCATCTCAAGGGTGTTAACTCTGGTGTCCTGGCCAAATTTCCCATTGGCCTTTACCAAGCATGGCCTCCTAATAATCCTCATCTCTGAACTGGCTTCATTACTCTGCTCTCCATCCTGCTAGCTGGTGTGTGGGAAATGTACTGCTGTCGCATCATCCAGGTGGGGCTGCACACTGGTGGTGGTGGAGGGGATCCCCATTACCTGTAAAGCGCTCTGAGTGGAGTGTCCAGAAAAGCGCTATATAGTGTATGAAATTATTATTAATTATTATGGTTGTTGAAGCAGAAATTTTGTCTGAGATTAACATGACAGTTCACAGGAATTAACAGAAGACAGTATTGTAAAATATTTAAATATTATTTTATTGTGTTAAGAAAACTAGTGATTTTTATATACTGTTAATGCATAGACAGAAAAAAAAACATTTTGACTTAAAAACAATAACATTATAAGTGTCCACAGCAAATCCTCTTAAACACATAATAAAACAAATGATATATCCAGCATGTGTATGTGTTTAACAAAGGGTGATATAATACATAGTATATCCAGGAGGTTGTCTTTCAGTGACCTGCAGACTTTATCACAAAGAAGAGATAATCAGTATTCTTGCTATGTAATTTGAGTGCAAAGATTGTTTAAGAGAAAATAAGTGTTAGTACATGCAATATTGTTAATATTGTTGTAGATCTCACCATATGCAACATAACCTCATGCAATTAAAAACCATAAGGCATACTCAGAACTGTGGAACTGTTCGGAGTAAGCATTATGCTTTTTTAACTGGATACTGAGTCCTTACTGTATAAAGAATAAAAGGGAAATAGGAATTTTATCATGAAGAGACCAATGAAATTAGGCAATGTGACTTTGATTCACATCACTTCATTCTTTCATTATTCATTAGTGAATTAATGTCAATTTCCATCTTAATTATGATGATTAAACATTTTAAATCTTTTAATCTAACATGATTAAGATCCAGCTAAGACAATTTAATCAGCTATATTTTTAAATCCCAGAAATCTTGTTGCCCAGCCAAATAGTACAGACTGTTTACACATCATTTGATTTGCATTTGGAACATGTGATTTTGTGTGAACTGAAAAAATGTGCAACTTAATATGTTGAAGAAATTAATTACCTTATGATAGTTCTTTAATAGCAGACAGGAAATCTTTAACTGGTTACTTTTTATTTCTGTTTAACCGGGGACACACTAATGATATTACAGAATACAGTGCATCTCATCAAATCTGTTTGAAAAATCCTAATGTCACTTATGTCAGTCTTTAATGCAAACCAAATGAGTCTTTCCCATAATAAGAAGCTTCCCAGAATTAGTTTCCGTTTGCAGAAAATTGCAATAGGCTGGCACTTTTATCTAAAAATTTCACTCGTGCATAAGCAAAAAACTCATATATTATTTGGTTACATTCCATCAGTACGAGAAATAACATTGTGCAAATTC
Organism: Lepisosteus platostomus; assembly: GCF_059453375.1. Taxonomy (NCBI): domain Eukaryota; kingdom Metazoa; phylum Chordata; class Actinopteri; order Semionotiformes; family Lepisosteidae; genus Lepisosteus; species Lepisosteus platostomus. The sequence continues at coordinate 80,751,422 of NC_142612.1, forward strand.
TATGCATGCTAATGATATATAGAAATCCACCTGCTTTCAGATAAAATGAGTTTAATTTTCTGTTGCCCACTGCCTGGTTGGCCTTTCATAAATTACTTATGCACAGCTATTATTAAAATAGGGGAAAAGCAAATTAGAAAGTCTTCATATCTCTCAACTGGATTTAGCCAAGGCAGGGCTGTAGCAGACAGAGTCAGCGTTTTTACAAATTCTGCTCTCTTGAATTTTTTTGTATCTCTCTATATTTCTGTACCTCTGTTGTAAATGCTGTGACCCCTGTTTTTACAAAATTAACCTAAATCATTTCTATTTTACAAGCTTAATGGAATTCTCAGAATTCTCTAATATACATATATATTCAAAATTATTTGTTGCTTAATTTGAATTTCCCTATCTTCTTTGCTTTACTACTTGTGCATCTGCTGTTGGTCTAATTCTGAAAAGGAAAACCTTCAAATTATAACATTTGAATGATGTCAATCTAATTGAGCTCTTTGAATGCTTATTACCTTATAGGATAAAGAAGAAGAAAACTGAAAAACCCTTCTTAATCCATTGAAATAATGTCAAAATCAGAATAAATTTGCTGATGGTATATGTATGAAATCCTAAAAAATTGAAAGTGCTATAGATACCATAAATCCCACGTGTCAGAAATGGGTTAAAAAGTTATTCCCCAAGTATCAGGCAACACTGATCCAAAAGAGTGGCCAGGAATTACCTAATTGATTATAACGTAGACTGTGAAATTTCCATCATATTTTTCCTCAGAAGCTTTGTGAAAAATAAAAATGTTTTCTTTATTTATCTTTATTAACAAACAAGAGTGAAGAGCATGATACTAAACTAAAAAATTAGTTAAAAAGTTAAATCAGGCCAAACTTAAATAAAGAAGACACGAGACCTGTCGCCATGGATCCATGTGGCCTGCTGCTGCTGTGCAATATTTTCAACAGCTGGTTAATTGAGAAGATGCTATGCCAAAAAAAAAGATTGATCGATTGACCTTTGATATTTCTAGTGCCGAAAAGCACACCTATTGAGGAAACCCGATGTGCCAGTAGAGTCTGGCCCATCTTTGAGGGAGCTGTGTAACATTGATTGAAGGGATCAGACATATTGTTGCAATGTATGTTAAAATACCAGGACCTGCACAAATGTCTGCTAGAATCTAGATCACAAGATATGGAGGCTGCAAATCACTGAACAAGCGAAAATAAGCCCATGCTTTTCCAAATTCAGTGAAGATTGTAATTCTCCACTTCTCCACTTATGAATCAAATGTTGGATTGTGTTCAAAGAGGAAATTAAAGTTCACATGGGGAGAAACAGAAAAGACCACAATGGCACACTCATGCAGTCAAACATCAGCCTCAACTAAGATGGCTTGAACCATCCAGGATGTGGCTGATCTTAAGTGGAAGTGTATTGAAGACAGGAAACAGCAGTTTGTGTTTTATCTGCACAAAGATTTATAGAAGCTTGGAACATCTCGGCCAAGTTTTAAAGTTCAAATCTTGGCTTCCTTCAAGAAGAATCTAGATGAGATTCTCAAATGAATTAGGTACTAGCAACTCAAAGAGCCAGGTGGGCCAGATAGCTTCTTCTCATTCAATACCTTTCTTATGTTTTTTCTTCTTGTCATCTATATTCTATCTCAGAAATACCACTATTTTTGTCATTTCAACTTAATTAGCAACTCATTGCAGATGGTGTAGCTGTCATTTTATGTGTCATGAGACACAAGTTTTATTCTGTTAAACTTTACATGTGGTGCTTTATTTTATCAATTTAACATTTCTCTTGCATACTGCTGCGCTGAAATTGAAATGCAAGAGACCCAGTGATGTCAAAGACACTTCAGGCTGATAGGTAATAGGTAATAGTGAAAATGTCACGCAACTGTCAAAACAGAGCAATTGTCAGGACTTTGGCAGGGAAGGGCTAAAATCAGCCCAGTCTAAACAAGACCGTTCTGTTGTAATGATTTGTTTCCAAGAAAGTAAAAGGAACAAGATTATCTCTGCATAAAGAAGTAATCTGCTACATGTGGATAACAATAAGGCTATGACATGCTGCCCTCTGAAATTCTGGTATCACATTGAGTGCAATGAGTTTTGGTGCTACTGCAGGAACTGAAAGGCAAAGTGCAGAACATTCCTTAATACTCACAAGTGAAATTTGTATTGTTACATTCACCTAATGTGGCACAGCGGAGCTGGACCTGCTGTGCTGTTTGAGTGGAATTTGGATATTCTCCTCATGTTTGTGTGGGTTTTCTCCCACAGTCCAGAGATATGCTGGTACAGTAGGCTCACTGGCTTCTGGAAAAGTTGGCACTGGTGTGAGTTGTGGTACTTTCACACAGGACTTTATATGTAGAATGTACACTACCTACTCCAAACTGCTAAAGGCAACATGCTGATAATATGTAAATATATTATATATTTTTATAAAATGTAAAAGATCTCAATTGCAGAAGTATTCTTGCAATGGCAGCCACTTGAATAGTTTTAATGGTCACTTATTTAGTGTCATGGTCTGCCTGTGTGCAATTAAATCATTCATTTTTTTTCAGAGAAGGTGGGTCTGTCTCTGTAAATTCCAAGACACCGTATTATAACAAATCCATCTTGAAAATTCAGGAACATTCAAATTAATTTGGGGACAAAGCACTAAAGAGGCACAGATCATGAGAAGGTCAATTACCCCTGTGAGTACAGTGGAGTCTATCACTATGAAGTGTGGTGTGAAGTATGCCACCAAGACACTATCCACACCAGGCAGTCGCCCCACTGTGCTCACAGGCAAGCAGGAAACAGATGAGGGATGCCACTGTGAGGCCAACAGTGACTTTGAAAGAGTCCTGTGTCTGACATGCGAGTGATGCACCTGACACAAGCAAAACACAACATATCATGCGGTCAGCACCATCCCAACTGTCAGAAAATGTGGTGGCAGCATCAGGCCACAGAGGTGTTTCTCATCAGCAGACACTCAGAGGCCTGTCAGGAGTCAAGGCAAAATGGATGGTGCAATAAACAGGCAAATACAAGAAGAAAACCTGCTTGCGACACCCAAGGATCTCTAAATGGGTTAGAAATTTACATTTCAAGGGATCAATAACCTGAATCCAAGGCTATGACAAGGAAAGAGCAAATTTCCTTGGTCCAGTCAAACCCTGATGTAAATCCAATTCATGGCGAATGTTAACGATGACGATATTACTGTCCTTACTGTCCCAACTGAAGCACGTTTTCTAGAAATAATGGAAAAGTACACCATCTCACTGTGCATAACTGATAGGACCTATGCAGTAATATTGACAGCAGAAATTGCTATGAAAGATGCTTCCACCAAGTCTTGTTTTAGGGTATACTTACAGTATATACCAACAATATTAAAAATATGTACTGCACATGAAAACAACATACATTTCTGCAAGCATATCAAAATCATGGCACAAGTAAATGTCCTTCAGATTAAGTACAGTATCTTTTACATTACCTTCTTCTTCTTTGTTCAAACATCTCCAGTCTTGACTGGAACCAGTGTAGAGGTTGGGAGTAACTTTGTTAAAGCTTTAAATGTGTGACATATTTAGTAATCTGGATATGAATATTGTTGCAAGGGTGATTTGTGATTGGCTTGATCCTCACAATGTAAGTTTCCTTTAAAAAAACATACTCCTTGTGTTGACGTGCTGAAAGGACTCATATGTTTTGTTAGGAATTGAACCTGAGTTCATTGCCATGTGCTTGCATCCACAGTCTCTAAAGCACTTCACAGGAGAAAGATGCTTTTACCTACCACCACGAAGGCCAGAGCAATAAAACAGTAGGTGGAATTCCATTTTCATTTGTGCAAGTAATGCTTTCTGGCACAATGCCCACTTGCAGGACTCTGTTATTCCTTTATAGAGCTACATTGCTTTGTGAGCCAAGGTAAAGCAAATGTGAACAACTGCTCTTCAGCGTCACATTTATTCCTTTCTAATTAAACCCAGTTTCTTTTCTGTGGCTACTGGAGATATAACAATAGTTATGTTTCAAATGTATAATTTACTTTTATTCTATAATAGAAGTTACAATGCAAAGCTGTAGATTTTTAGAGTGTAACTTTCCTTCCTTCAAGCATGCTCATTTCTTAGTTACTCATTATTTAAAATGTTATGTGTAATTGGCTCAGAAACATAATATGATTGATCATTTTTACTCTTGTGGTATTGGTAGAAATACTGGAACTTATTTAGTACATTTATTTTGGACAAAATCCCAACTTACAGTATCAACATTGCTTATAGTAGTTCTGGACTGTATTACAAACTGATGGCGATATCAGTAGTTGCAGATGTACTGAATTCACTGGAGAGGAGTACTGCTTTACAGGAGCACAGATGCACACAAACCACGTTTTAAAAGGTAAAAGATCTATATAACACCTTCCCTGGGTTTGCCAGTTACACCACAGTGTGTGTGTAACCACTCACTCACTGGAGTAATCACCTATGGTATTACTGCAAATCTGCAGATATTCTCTCCTCAGTCAGTGTGGTGGAACCCAGTGGTGGTTCATGAGTTATGCTGAGGTGTGACGTCATAGTTTGTCTTTAAGTTTGTTTAAAAGATTAAATTTGAAAATCATATTCACCACTTTGTAGCAGTGTTTTTGTGGAAGAAAAACTGTATATCACTCCTCAGTGAGAACCCAGCATGCACGAAGGCAAGACCTGTGTCATCAATGTATTTGTGTGAACAGTATATTTTCTTCACAGGCACAGACACGAACCGCATACAACCTCACCACTATCAACACTTCTTGAGTTCTTTGGATATTTATTTAGCTATGAATCATATTTAATTACTGAGTCAAAAAGCAGCACTTTTCCAGTTAATTTACAAATACTGGTGGGTCATCCAGAAAATGAAGCTGAGAACCACTGATCTAGGTTAATTAGGGATTAAAACAAGTAACTAGAAATGCCACTTGAAAACAGAAAAAAATACTAATATCATCAACCAGGAGAATACATTGCTGTTTTTCATATGTAATTGTAATTGATAAGGAGATCATACACACAAAAGAAATATAAAAACTGTACTCACTGTAATCATAGCTAAATTACCCATCTTGAATGTTGGAACCAAACAGTGTTTTCTAAGTCATTGTTTGGCAGAACAGCACCACCTAGTGGAATCTATAGACTATACCAGAAGTAGTTCAAGTAGGTACTGTAGCTGCGTCTGCATGTGTAGGCTGCAAAGAAACAAGTAAATGTTAATTCCATGCTGAAAAGAGAAAAAAAGAACCACAATGTTTCGGCCACACCCCAAAAAGACTCCACAGCCAAAACGTTGTGTTTCTTTTCTACTCTTTTCAGCATGACTATGTCAGAAGTCAATATCAAGCATCTGCAAGCATTGTTCCTGATATCCTGAACATATCTCAGATATGCAGGTGACGACCACCAGATATGGTGATGGGACTACACCCTGAACGTGAAGACAATTAAATGACACCAATTTAACCAAACAAAATGTCTTTAGATCAAGGAAATTGGAACACCTGGTGAAAACCCACATGAACACTGGGAGAACCTGCAAAATCTAAACTGACTCTGACACAGACCCAGTCTGCAACCTGAGTCCCAAGATCACCAACATCTGCCTTCACCACCAGGCTGTGTAGCAGTCTACAGAAAAACAGAAAATACAGCCACAAATGTACTGTACATACTTCAGATGTTGTTGCCCACCATAAACTTCTGCAAATTCACATCTTGATGCCTGAACACAGCATGTTTCCATGAAAGTGACTAAATCTTTTCTGTAGCAGGTGAACTGACATTTTGTTGAACAGACAAGACATAAATATATATGATTTATGATGACATGATTAATATGTATGATTTATGATGACATGATTAATATGTATTTATTTGATCAGTGTTTGATCAACAGGTCTTTCCTGTGAAAAGACACAGTCATTCGAAGCAGTACAAGCTGTACACCTGTGGCATTTACAGTACTTTGCACCAGGCGGCAGTTGCTGTCTTCTGAGACCTGGTCTCATTCCTCTCACGGAGGCTGACAAGCATGTGGGTCTTAACTGGTCTCTGAGCCCTAGTTGCTAAACACCATCCCATTATTTTTTCATCTGGACATAATTGTCACAGTCTCATCTTGCAAGAACGGCATTGCTACCTAAGCAGGTGTGTGTTATTAGAAAATCGCCGTATCTCCATGAGCCCACTGGAAGTGCAACAGGTGAAATACCAGCACTTGATATATGAGGTACCATGTGATAAGGCTGTAATCAATCATTATAAATGACGTTCTGTATAGATTAGACACTGCTGCCAAGACCATCACACTTGGACCTCCCCACCCGTTGGCTGATTGAACACAGCAATCAGTGTATCATTCTGCACATCTGGAACACAGCTGGAGCTCTTTAACTCAGTGCCATAGATAACGTGGCTCCACTGTTGGAGAGTCCAACACACTGTTGGCACAAAGGTGTTGTTCTCATGATAAGAAAGAAACATTGGTGAAAAGAATGTTTTCACCATTGGTTTCTTTCTGTGTTTGACTTTTTTATGATTTTCACAAGGCTTTACATTCCACAGGTTAAATCACCTCATCACCTCTGCCCAATCAACTCTTTCACTCATGAGGTGATTTAATGAGAATTAAATGATCAAGATCTCTCTAGTGTATGTCAGTCATGAGTGATCACTTAATTGAAATGGCACTAAAAATATTTAACCTTTACCCAGAAGACAGTTATTTTTTCTAAGGAATTCTATAAAAGAGTAAAACATGTCTTTTAATGCTCAATACACATATTTTTATTAACCGCACTTTAAATTATAGTAGGCATGTCTTCTTCCCTGAAAAAGTAATTGATGTTCACCTATCCAAACAAATAGCAGTCAATGCTGTTTAAAATATAAACTAAACAAGTATATCTTTCTCACAATACTCTAATACTTTAGTCAATACTTTAAAGCTTTACACTGTATATACAATATATAATGAATTTATTGTATCCTCTAAGCCAATCAATGTAATTTTTCAAATTTTAAATATAGCTCAGGTTTTCTGCACGTGAAAAGGGTTTAAATGATGTTTTTAATGTAATCAGATTTTGATTGGAAGATCATGGCTTAACTTTTTATTTGATAAAATTGTTTACAAATATAGAAGTGGGTATAATGTATTACAAGATCAGTACACATGGACCCCAGGAATCACTCAGCACTCTGCTAACGTACGGCAACCCTTGTCAACAGATTTTAGATGAGAGGAAGGACTATACTGGGAGGCAGGGTGGCACAGTGGTTAGCATCTCTGCATTGGTTTAATTCCTGGGGTGCTGTCTACGTGGTATTTGTATGTTCTCCCTGTGTACACATGAGTTTACTCCAGGTCCTCCATTTTCCTCCCATAATCCAAAGACATACTGATAGGCTAATTGTCCTCTGGGAAACGCATGAGTGTGTGTGTCTGCGTCTGTCTGCCCTGTGATGGACTGGTGTCCCATCCAGGGTGTATCCTACCTTGTGGAAGTTGCTCGTTGGGGTTTGCTATGGCTCCCCCCTCAGACCCCATATTGGATAAGGTGGTTAGAAAATTGATGGCTGGAAGGATTATGATGATGGATGAAGTTTCACTGGTAGTCAATGTTAGTGTTACACTGCCCTCTACTGGAGGAAATAAATATCTCTGGGTACACTTCCGTCATCCGGGTCCTGCCATTCACCACCGCGGTTGCCAAGGTCTCCGCTGACAACAGTGCAGGAGCAGCGTCGTGCGGAGTCGCGCAGCTGGTTCGGTTCGGCCGGGTCCATCATGTCGGACGCAGTTCTACAGCAGGTCGGATGGGATGAAGGGTTCGCCATTCCCGTGGCGAATGCCGAAAATAAAGCGCTAGAGAATGAAGTACGTAAACTGGAGTGAAAAAACAGAAATTGTGACTATACATTCATACTAGTATTAAAAAGACGTAACGTTTAAACATTTTCATCATTACCGAATATATGTGCACGCTGCATTTTTTTTTTTGCTAGAATATACTGACCTGCTTTTTTAGTTTGTGTACTATTACATTGATATTTCAAATTTATATAACTTGTTGATGTACTGAATTTTACTTGAAAGAAGTTAAACAAATGCTACCAATTAAAACAAATTGGTCGCTTGCTTATTTCGCAGTTGTTTGCAGTGGATTAAAGTTTTTTTTTTCCCCCGCTGTACTGTAAAATATGAAGTTATAGTGAGTTTTTAAGAAAATGTAAAACGTCTTTTCAGCAAAAATAATGGTTTGTTCAGGAGAACAGAGTTGCTCTACTGTAAGTTTAATTTCTTGAATAACAAAACATTGAGTGTTCATTTGGAATGTTACCTCTATTATTTGTCTTTTATGTTTCATTTATAGCTTCAAAAAAAACAAAAGGAAAAGACAAACTTGGAGAACAGGCTCAGTGAATACAAAGACAGAATTCAAGCAATGATTGATCATTTGAAAAATGTCAAGCAAGAGCTGCTACATACACAGGTATAACTTTCTGAATGCGCTCGGCTCACCTATTGGAAGAAATCTGTTTTATTAAACAGATATTTTATATAATGAAGGTACTGGTAGTGAAGATATAAGTATAAGTTAGAAATAAGTATAAGTTAACACTTTTTTAACACAATTTATAAATATACAGAATAAATGTGAATTTCTTTGATTTGAAATATTAGGTTATTCCTTCTACAGATCCCTCTTTAAATCACAACAGTATGATATTTTGTTGATTCCATTCTAGAGCAGTACATCACCCTGTCTTAGAGCAGCTGTCCTCTGATAGACCAGTCACAGACATGAAATGACACTGTGAATAAGGCACTGCGTTTTAAGACGTTTGATGCCCATCTTTCTGAAGTTGTCCAACTTCACTGTTACTGAATGACAATGTGATGCATTGCAAGTCAGAGGCAATACATTTTCCCTTTTTCGAAGCAGGAAGTGACTGTTCAGTATATTTGTGTCTGCAGGCTCTTTGCAGAGCAAGAGAGAAAGAAACTGAATCGGAGGAGCATTTCAGAGCTTTGGCGCAGAGAGAGAAGGGTCGCCTGCAGCAGGAGATTGTGCAGCTGGAGAACAGTCTGGCTGCACTGAGAGAAAAGAGAAACACTCAAGAGGCAAGATTCACAGAAACGCATGCCCACACAAACTCGAGTTTGCAGAGCGTACGCGGTAGAGCACTGCACTAGTCACGCAATGGCGCCATGTTCAACATCCACCTGCTCCTCCTGACTTCCCCCTCAGGCCAGTCTGCTGAATAATGGCCAATTCCCCCATTAAAGGGACCTTCATACTCTTGTAGGATTCACTACAGTTGGCCATTTTATGCGCTTAAGAGTTTTGTAATGATCAGACATTAACTTCAGATACTACATAGTACATTTTTTCTCTGTCTTTGCTGCATTTTTTTTCAATGACTTCGGACTTTTCGAAGTCTGATTGCATCAGGACACTTTTTGTTGTGTAGATGTCATTATATGTAAGATGTATAATGAAGTAAAAGAGGCTAGAGTGATGATGTTAAACCACAGTGCTGGGAACAGACCATTATCACTCCAACAATTTCAGCAGTCACGGAGAATTAAAGCCAGGCAAGGGTTGTCTACAGCTTTAGGCTGGAGACTAGTGTTGCACCTGTGATTTTACAAATATCAGAGAGAGAATCTTTCTGTAGCATAGAAAATATAAAAGCTGGAGTCTATAGTTACTGTTTCAGATTGTAGGAGAGAAATGGTTTATCTTAAATGTTTCCCAATTCTGGTCGAACAGTATCCACCAAGTTACTTTCCAGCGAAACTTAAAAAATGTAGGTTTGAAAAAAGGTAAAAGTCATGCTACCCTTAAAATGGATCTGTTAAAGATGAGATTTTAAACAAGGTCCTTTACACATTGGGAACATTTAGGATCCATCAGTACTTTTGGCAGTTCCAGAAAATGTTAACCCTATGTCATGGTCAAATAAAGCCAAATTAGGTTCCCTTCCTAAATTAGGTCTAAAGCCTAAAATCTGTCATCCTACCTCAACTCTTCAGTGAAAGCATACATTGAAAAAATAAAATAAAACCAGAAGATTTCTGGGATGAAATCAGAGTTGACTATTTTATATGTATTTTGAACCACTTTTTCTTAGAACAACATTTTTAAAGCGACAGAGAAACTGGAGAGGCTGAAGTGTCAGCTGGACTGGGATCAGCAGACGCTGGAGGCCTGGCTAGAAGAATCTGCACAAAAAGACGAGGACTCAATGGCGATCCTAAAATATGCCCAGCAAGATGAAGGGAAAATAAAGGTTTGGTTAATAACATTAAAATGAACAATATCTATAGGAAATATCTATAAGTCTATAGGAAATTCCACCTGTGGCGTCGTCTTTAAGGTATTAACAGTCTCATGGTCTCTTGGGGTCTTAGACTGAGGTTGTTTGCTTTCATTTTTTTTCTCTTTGGTAGCCATCACATTCATTTAGCCTGTTGAGTAAGGCTGCAATACTACGGTTATTCCACCCTTTATCGCTCTACTACATTTTTTCTGAAATAGTAGAAAATAGTAGAGAAAATGCTCAGAAATGTTTGCAAATACTTGTTATTGGTTATTTTCTTGTTTTTAATTTTGTGTGATCCATGCTGGTGGGAGTTTTGATTGCTTGACACATTTTTTATGAGCTGTAGGATTTCTGAAAGTTAAAGAATTGAATATCTCTCTTATGCTCTACAGGAGTTGACTTTGCGGATTGAGAAGATGACAGTTGAAGCAAACCAGAAGCGCAAGATTCTTGATAATGAACTGACTGAAACAATAACAGCCCAGGTGCTTTAATGCTTGATATTACTACAGTTCAGTTGTGCATTCATGTAGATGTCACATCCTAGCTTGCTTCCAGCTCATGTGATGCCCTGCCATGATCCCAAGCATTACTGTTACAGCTGTGAATTGCACAGAGTATCTACTAGGTCAGCTAAGTTTGAGTTAGATAGATAGACTTTATTGATCCCGAAGGGAAATTGAGGAATTACAACTAACTGTTAGGATATTAAATAAAAGGGCAAATAATTGGTGATTAAAAATTTAAATAAGCAGTTACTAAATTAAGTATCGATAGGAAAATATTTTGTACTAATGGTTTCTTAATAATATTTAGTATAGATTAGAATTTGTATTCTGTTTTCCTACCAGATTGAGCTAGACAAGACAGCAGAGGATTTTCGTCAAGCCCACCTGGAAAGGCAGGAGCTGATACGTCAGTGGGAAAACACCATTGAACAAATGAAGAAGAGAGACCAGGAAATGGATCACTGCTCACTGGTAAATGTCATCCGTCTGGGTAGCAGTTTTGAGAAGCAATGAGGATTCTGACTAAAACTGGAAGGTCATGTGTTCGAATCCAATGCATGACATTCCTTTTGCACCCTTGAGCAAAGTGTTTTGCTTGGGTTATGAAATATGCCCTGTTGTACAAAGAGGTGCTAGGTTGTCTTTGTGTGTGAGGATTTGCTTTCAATGATGTGATGAGAGCAAGCCTCACACCTTAAAGACTCAGTGAGAGCTTTGTGGGTAGTACAGGTCAACATCTTTTCTGTTAACGTGGCCATTAGAGCATAATTCAGAAAAGCATTTCTACACCGACATCGTTGTCTTTTCATCTGAAAGTATTCGAAAGGAAAAGTGCATATTTCCTGAAGGTTCTGCTGAGTTTAAGGCAAAAAATTTTTCAGAGTTTACACTTAGCTGATTTTACTGTTTTTTAAAACATGATTTTACTGCTATATCAAAATAAACTTTTTACCTGGAAGTAACGTCATCTGGGTTTGAATGTTATTTAGTTTTAATAATAATAATTAATTAATAATAATTGCTTACACTTATATGGCACTTTTCTGGACACTCCACTCAAAGCGCTTTACAGGTAATGGGGACTCCCCTCCACCACCACCAATGTGCAGCATCCACCTGAATGATGCGATGGCAGCCATAGTGCGCCAGAACGCTCACCTCACCACACATCAGCTATCACATCAGGGGAGGAGAGCAGTGTAATGAAGTCAATTCATGGATGGGGATTTTTAGGAGGCCGTGATTGGTAAAGGCCAATGGGAAATATGGCCAGGGTGCCAGGGTTACACCCCTACTCTTTTCAAGAAACACCCTCAGATTTTTAAGGACCACAGAGAGTCAGGACCTCAGTTTTACGTCTCATCTGAAGGATGGTGCCTGTTTACAGTATAGTGTCCCCATCACTGTACTGGGGCATTAGGACCAACATGGACCGCAGGGTGAGCACCCCCTGCTGGCCCCACTTACAGCTCTTCCAGCAGCTGCCTTAGTTTTTCCCAGGACATCTCCCATCCAGGTACTGACCAAGCTTACACATGCTTAGCATCAGTGGGGCTGTCAGTTGTGAGTTGCAGAGTGCTGGACAGTTTTTAATCATGTTCCTCTGTTTTTCTCATTACCAGCATGCAGATAGATTTGGGAAGGCATTTTTTTTATGAACAGGATCTCAAGTTTTCTCATTTTAAAGTTTACCTGACTGTTCTCCTTAGCCAGGCGAGTTCAGCCAATACAGCATACAAATGTGTTAATTCCTACATTCTGCGTTATGATTTACTTTAAAACCTATTCCCCCTCTGATCTTCTGCCTCTATCACCTATTTCTTGTCAGAGTGACATCAAACTTTGGTTCACATCAAATTCCCTGAGGTTAAATAGTGACAAAGCAGAAATGGTGGATGGCAGGGGCTGTACCTGATTGGCTTAGATTTTATTCTGAATGTTCTTTCTTTTTTCTTTTTTGTCTTTTTCTTTATCACTATGCAGAATGTCCTTGCATGTACAAATTGGGGATTGGCTGAACTAGTGAACCTCAGCATTTGCACAATGAGTTACTGCAGTTGTTGTCTTTGCAGTTACTTGCCCAGGTGAAAAGGGAGATCAGAGAGAGGGATGCTGTCATCAAGGAGAAGAAGAACTTTCTGGAACGTGAGGTGGAAAATAACAAGGAATACGAGAAAAAGATTTCAAGTGCCGAGCGACTGGCTGCTAGACTCAGGCTAGAGTATCAGGAGCAGGAGAACAACCGCATGCAGCTACAGGATGAGGTGGGTAGAAAACCAAATAATTGTGATCAATCCATTTCTATAATGACCAAGAGCTTGGCAACAGGGGGGACATTAACTGCACACAGTAGCCTTGTATGATGGAACAGGTAAAGGTTATTTCCATGCTGAAAAGAAGAGACACAATGTTTTGTCTGTGTAGACTTCTTCAGGTGTGACACCTTTCTTTTCTTAGCATGGAATAAACCTTTACCTGTTCCTTTGCAGACTATGCATGCTGATGCAGCTCCCTACTTGAACTTCTTCAACCTTGCACGATCACCAATATCAACATTCTAGAGACACTACTGTACCATGTTCCGAGTCTCAACTTGATGCCCAGTAAATACCGTTTTATTGCAGGGTTACAAATGAAACAATAATGATGTAGTCTGAATATTGAAGTTCAATTGTTTTTTTCAATTGTAAAATGTTACTTTATGCATCTATTTAAAAAAACAGAGATTTCTGGAAATCATGGAAGACTCTTGGAAATGTTTTGTATTTCAGTATTTCATTTTCTGTTTAACTTCATTTTAACTTTAGAAATAGAAAGAGCTACAAGTGCTTTCTCTCTGAAGTTTCTTAATTTTATAGCAAGTCCTTAACCCATCTTTCCCCTTCATATTTGGTCAGCTGGAAAGCTTGAAGGGGACTGTGGACAGGACAGCCACCGATCTGCAAGCTATGAGATCTCAGTTGGCTAATATGAAGAAAGAAATCCAAGACAAAAATAACAAGTAAGCAAATATATAGTATATAATATGTTTTGGTTAATATATTCATTAACAAAATACAAAAACCCCTTGTTCATATCAGTTGGCTTTAGATACAAATGGGTCATCGGTACTCCAGCATTTCTGCTTTGTATGGTGTCCCTCATCACTGTGCTTGGAGTTACTCCTTAGCTCTTTTCATAATGAGAGCTTCATTTGTAACAATTTAAGTAGACTTATTAAACTGTATTCTTTATTTCCTAATAAGTTCGTTATCAGAAAGTCTCTTATTCTTGTTCCAGGTATTGTTTGCAGTAACCTGTAGCCTGTCCTGGATTTGTGGAAAAAAATGGGATAATATAAAGAAAGAACCTGTGTTCTTGTATTATAGCTAAAGTACCTTTTTGTAACAATGCAGATATACAAAATATTGAATGACTCGAGTAATAATTTTTGGCTGGTATTCTGAGAATTCATTGCTGTCACTATGTGCCAGGCTGAAAGCATCCAGACAGCAGAATGTGGCTCTTGAAGAAAAGCTACAGTACGTGACAGATGCAGCAGTGAGTGTGGAAGAGAGGGCAACACGAATGGAGCAGATGCTGAAGGAAGAGGAACAAACCATTAAGGTTTTTTTCCCCATTGTTTTTTAATGAACTGTTAACATAAGTGGGTACAGAAAATATCAAAATTTAGAAACAACTTTGCCAGAAAATATCAAAGTTAATTTGTTAATAAGTGATACAACTTCCAAAGGCAATAAATGCACATTTCTTTTGTTGGATTTAATTTTTAAAGTTTTTTTGTCCGTGTAGGACATAGACTGTCAGTTACATCGCCTTCGGGAACTGCTTTTCAAGAGGACTCAGGAGTTACAAGACTTGAAGACCAAAGAGAAGAATACAGTGGCTGAGATTTCTGGGAGTAAGGCTGGTCTCTCAAATCTCAAGAGTCGTTTGAATAAACTTGATAATGACTCGCTGAAACAACAGGAGATTATTTACAACCAGGTAAGGTCCAGATATGTCTGTAATACAGTATATACTATAGATCGCCAAAGACAGCAGTTAGCAAATGTATCTCACACTTTCATCTATGGATTTATAAAGCTGCTTATGACAGTACAATCCTGATTTTAAAACTGACCAAGTAATGGTGTTTTCACAACTGAGAGAACAATACTTGGACATTTTCTTTCTTGTATTTCAGAGTAGTATTACGTGGATATAAAAACTGCAGTAATATGACCACAGTCAGAAATATTTTACCCACACTTACACAGTTAAAATTGTGTATGCACGTCCTGTAATAGACTAGCATTCTGTCCAGGATGTACCAATGTCTTGTGCTTCCTTGAGGGATTTTGATGTTGCGATTTTTACCAGAAAAAAGCAGCTTTCCGATAATGGGTGGATAACAAAGAAAAAGCTTACCATTTTTATGTGTGCACTTTTCAAACTAAGAGTGACTGAGAGGGTCTTTTAGATGTCCTTTATTTTGCATAACATATATATATATAATGTTTAATCTGTTGTACAACAGGATTTTCAGATTCAGCTGCTGGAGAGAAAGATGTCTCGGCTTAAGGGAGAGGTGAACACTGAAGAGAAGCAAGCTCTGGAGGCCAGGGTGGCAGAGCTGACCCATTCACTGGAGGAGAAGAAGAAGATTGCCAGCCTGTTGACGGCTCAGCTAAAAAAGCTTCAGGTGATCAGACTCTTCTTTAATAAACAGGTTTCTCTCATCGAACCTTCCAAGAAATTAAAAGCTGCTTCTGAACATGTTATGCAAGCCAAAATATTAAGCCTGGAAGAATTAGTTTTTAATCTTGCTTTTCTCTTGAGCACTGATGATTAGGGTACTAAAGATCCCATGTACCCTATATAAAGACATATTAGAAAACATCCTAAACCTAATTTATAAGAAAATGTCTGATAACCACCACTGATGTCGCATCTGCTTGTAATATAATGTAAAACACACTTAGGACTGCAAAGCCAATGATTTTTGTTGACTTTGTGTTCTGCAGGAAGGAAATAAAAAAATAAATAAAACAATATGTGGACTGGTTCACTATAAACTGTAAATTTGAATGATTAGTCTTGTTTAGTATAGCATGTCTTAGTCTGAGTAGATGCAACAGTGATCTGTTTCCTCCTTTTTTATGTTAAAACTTTACTGTTGTTGTATTGGGTTTTTATTCTTTACCTGAAGTACATCAAAATTTATTTTTCTTCAGTTCATATTATGATAGTAACTCTTAAGTCATACTCAATACACAGGTGTAAATAGAGGGACATATTTTTATCACATTTACATAAAGACATACTAACAGTAATTAAGCATGGAATAAACCTATTACTTGTTCCTTTGCAGCCTACGCATGCTGACGCAGCTACCCACCGTAATTAACTCTTGATTGTTTTTTCCCAGGATGATATACGCTATATAAAAAAAGAGATGGAAAAGACTGGTGCAGACAAGAGTGATCTTACTAGTAAAATTGAGGAACTGAACCTTTTTAATGAGAATTCAGAGAAGGAGCTCAAGAAGATCAGGCAACAAAAGCAGGTAAATTACAATGTACTACAGTATAGTACAGAATTATGTTTTTCTCTTTTTTTTTCCTGCAACATTTTGATACGAATCTCAAAGATTTTAGATGGCTATTAGCACAAAGATTGGCTAGTTGCATAGAATGTCTGGATCCTGCTATAACGTGATGCATTTTCTATTCTTATTGCTTTTTACTGTTTTTAATTATAGGACACGATGGTGGAGGACAACATCCTGAAACTGGAGGTTAAACGCTTGCGGGACTTGCTATATAATAAGGCAGATAACGTTCTCTCCTTAGAGAAGCGGAGACTTCAGCTGCAGACAGCTATGAAAGAAAGGGAGGAGGAGATAAAGGTTCACAGAGATATGCTGCAGACTCAGATCAAGCTTATTGATCAAGAGCGCCAGGGAATCAGGTACATTTCATAATTGTTCAAGCAGTTAAAACTTTCACACCTTTTACACACTTCACAGATGTTGATTAACATTTAATGAAAACACCACCCTAAAAATACCAGTCTTCATTACTTTCATCTCACTAAATGCATGTTGATGTTTTTTGGTATGAAGGATACAGAATAAATGAAGTAAGCTTAAAAAAAGGCATTAACAAAAATCTTGTTAAATCTGCAAGGTTACCTTTTATGTCAACTTCTATGAATAGTTTTCTTAATGTAATAGTTAAAAGTACTTTTGTCATTTTGTCAAGTTACACGTTTTTAAATCATAACATAACACATAGGTACTTGTACTTTTTATTCAATGAAATATTTTAAAATCAGTGCAGAACTACATGAGAGATTTTCCAAAATTGATAAGCTGAAGAAGAGGTACGAGATTTTAATGATTTCCATGGCAGCTCCTGAGGGAGAAGAGGAGAAATCTCAAGCATATTATGTGATTAAGGTAGGTTAAGTACTTTTTCTGAGGTGCACTGTTATTTTTAACTTTTATCAATTCCATTGTAAAATTGTCTCTTGTAAACTTTGCCTTTCTCTCCTTAGCAATTCCCAAGATTAAAAAGGTTCCAAATAACAGGATGTCATCTGCACTTTGTGTATTAAGTCTTGAATGTATGATTTTCATTGCATAATTTTCCAAATTATTTTTCTAACAGGCTGCACAAGAGAAAGAGGAACTACAACAGCAAGGAGATGATTTAGATGAAAAAATTCGCAAAGCAGAGAAGGAAATCAGAGCTTTGGAAAACACCCTTCATGTCATCAACAGCCGTAATACCACCTACAGAAAATCATTCAACAAAGTTACTGAGACAAGTATGCATGAGCACTAAATGCTTGCACTGTAGTATTAATTTCTGAACTTTATAGAACTTGAATCGATAAGAGAAAAAATAAAATATTGGCATAATTTGGTCTTTAGAAATTTGTATTATAAATACCGCATTGCACTCCTTAATTCCAGATACTGTATTATATGAAAGAAAGACTGTTTTTTCTTACTCATTTTGACAGAGAGATGTTTTAAACCCCTTGTTCTTTTCAGGTGAAGAATATCAAGAGAAGGTAAAACTTGAAGAGCAAAGGAAAGCAGTTGAGGAAAAGTACAAGTACAAGCGAAGACAAATCAGAGAACTGCAGGACGACATTCAGGTATGTGTGATTTTGTTTTAAAGTGTCTCTTCCCTACTTGTTAAAATTAGCACTCCCAGCTGCATACTTCTGCAACACAGTATAAACACTTGACTTCTGCGTAACCTGATGGTCTTCATTTTCTGTGTGTAAAGACTGCTTTACTGAGATCAGTGAATAAACCTGAATTAGAAAAAGAACTATGGGTTCAAAATGATATTTCCACTGAACCAATTAAAAAAGTTGCTGGTGAGATTGTTTGTACTTGTCTTGCTCAATGACCTGGAAAAAATAAGATGTACTGTGAAAGGTGTTGTGAAAGGTGGAAAAGTCATTACTGTTAGATCATTACCGATAGTAACTTGAATAGCTACTGTAGGTATATCAAATATTTCAGAATCACAGTAAGTATGTCTTTAATGCAAACTTTAAGGTTTTACTTGTAATCAAGTTTCTTGGAATGAAACAAAAACAGCTTTTTACAATAAGAACAGAATCCTTCACAAGAAACTGCTAGATGAAAAATAATTTTCTAATAACCAAAATTAACTACTTTTGTCAAATGTCTTATTTTTTAACTGTCCCTTCGACTAAGAGGGAACTCTATTATAAGAGCTGTAGCACAGGCTGGAGCTGGGGTTTTAGCTATGGTATTGTCTAAGGTCAAGGGTATAGTTAGGACTATGCTTTCAGTTAAGTTTAGGTTTGGAGATGTTAAGAGTCAGGGTTAGGGCTTTAGCTCTTGAAATGTTAGGGTTGTTGTGGGAGCTAGGATTTAGTATGGTGTTTACTTTGTCAATCTCAAAAGCTTTACTTTGTGATACTTTTTCACCTGTTTATTAGTTTTCAATATTACAAAAGTCTACGCATTTGAAAACTGGCTAATTTTATATTACTCAATGTCAGCAAATTCATTTTAAGAAGCAAGATTTCATTTTTTTTGTAGGGTATGAACAGCACTCTCGACAACCTACTCAAAGAAGAAGCCGCTGAGAATGAAAAAAACGAGAATATGCAATCAAGGATCTTGACACTGAATAGGGAACTGGAGTCGCAGAAGGAAAAATTAGAAAGGGTCACGAAACAGGTGAGCTGACGAGCTTTGGTGTGGGAAGCTGGTTGTCGACGAGTATCTCAGTGATCAGTCCGTGGAAGCCGTTACAAAGCCTGAATAGGTACGGCATCACTGCTTGACATTTGAGGTCCGGCATGTTTGAAAATAAGCTTTCATGCCCATATTTTGCTGTTTTTATTATATGACCACACTAAGACTTAGAATGTTTTTTGTATGCCTCTATGTCACACATATTCATGCCTTTACATCAAAGAAACTGGTATTTAATCAGTCTTTCATCTTTCACTGTTCAATTTCTTACATGACTTATTCCAATTTTCATCACAAATTAAAAATTGTCTCTGTGGTAACAGTGCTCAAAGTTGTCCAGAGAGATTCGTTCTGCCAAGAAAAGCAGAGGAGAGACACAAGAAGAGCGTGACATAGACCTGCGTGAATTAAAGGACTTTAACAGGTCTGTCAACAAGATGCTGCTTGATGTCATGGAAGAACACCCGGACTTGGCATTAGCACTGCAGATGTACTTCCAGCAGGTACCAACCATGAAATTATTTTTGAAGCATGTAAGATAATCCAAGAGTTTGAAAGCGATGTTTTCTAGAAATACAAAAATGTATACTTCGGGTAGATTTTCACTACACTGCTGCTTTAAAGACTTCAGTATGGAAGTACAGTGGATTCCAGTTTACAAATCCATCATGCACATCGCATGTACAAGCAAATTACACATTATACATCCTTATTTGCAACAAACAAATATTCATACATAGAACTGCTTAAGTTGTAAGTTTTTAATCTTAGTTTGAAGTCACCCACAATCATCTTCTAGGTGTTGGAATATTGTCAGAATGTACATACATACTGTACCATTTGTGCGAGATGACATTCTGAAAGTCTGTGCAGTTGTTTCAAACCAGTCTTTCATCTTGCCCCTCCTTCTCTTGAAGGCCAATCTGCCCCTGCCCGTGTCTGCTTCTATGCCTGGTAGTCGGCAGAGCTCTAGGCCTCCTTCTGCTCAGAGCTCTGTGTCCTCCAGAAGGCAAGTAACTGTGCAGTGTTCAGGACATGGCTGCTGCTCTAAGAAAATGGGCACTGCTTTGTAATTTCTCTTCAGCTTAAGTAAATTAAATGCTGACAGTTGGCAGTAGACAGCTGATTGTGTAGACAAACATTTGATTTTGTCTAGATATAAACTAGCGGGTAACTATATAACAAATGTAATTTAAGATGTTCTACAAATGGGAAAAAAATGTATTTGGAAATTATCATTAATTTCACATTATGTAAACCAAATGTGAAAACTGAAAACACTTTTTGAAATCTAACATTTTTCTTAGCATGCTTGTTCCTAGATGACTAATCTAAAAAGAAATGGCTTAACAGACTAGATATTAATAATGATAGGAAACAAACACGTAAAGGGTTATTCTATGCTGAAAATAGAAGAAAAGAAACAACGTTTCGTTTGTGGAGCCTTCTTTGGGTGTCAGCTGAAGGGGTCAGCACCTGAAGAAGGCTTTTCTATGCAGCTGCCTACTTGAATTAATAATGATATGCTCTTCTAGGATTCCATTTTTTTTATTTACACAACACTAAATTTCCATGCCCTTTATCACATGTATGTTTTCCGTTTTTTAAATTAAAGGCAACTGTGCCATATATCAGTGTAATAAAATATACAATATTTATACAATACCCCTGTTTTTACAATTTCCATTATAATGCTATAACCTCATTACGTTAAGCTTAATAGAATTCTATGAAATCAACGCCTTTAACTATTACCATGCATTCCATGAAGTCAAGGTTTTCTATTTGTTGTCTTTTATATTTTCTCATATGAGGTGTGTTTTGCTGATCATGTCTGGTGTGTGTTTAGGGTAAGTTCTTCCAGAAGTGGTCACAGCAGTGCTGCTGCGCAGTCATCACCTGTGAAGACAGTGGACCTGGGACTGGGGCTCTCTGTGACATCACCTTCTATCCAAGCTACATCTCCAAGGCAGTCTCGCCCAAGCAGTGCTGCTAGCAGCAGCAGCAGCATTCGCAGCCAGAAGAGTTTAAAGTAGCGCTCTTTCATTTAAAATAAGAAATACAAATCTAGTTCTAGTTATACTTGGAAAAACAAGTGTATTTTGTACAAATGAAAAAAAGAAACATGTTCAATGGATATTTGATTTATATTTATTACAGAGATGTGCATTTGTCTGATTAAAAAAAAAAGTTTTTGGAATTTGTAATGCAGCACCCATTTGGAGATGAACAATAAAACAGATTTCCACATCAACTTGGCACATTTGTTTTTTCCTTGGCTAGCACAGGATGTTTCCTTCTGTTTGTGGTAGAAAAGCACATTCAGTTAATATGTGCAATAGTTCTTGACAACATTTGTTGGTAGAAACAGTGTAAGAGTTATATATTTTAATAGGAGTTGCATTAAGAGCCTTTCAGCAAGACCTTTATTTCTAGTCTATAATATCACTAATTTCACTGAAAAGCATTTGGCTCCATTTTAATGTGCTGTCTGTCAGAATAAACTGAAAAAATGTATCTTCATTTTCAGATTAATGAAACTGATAATCAGAAATAAACATAACAAAAGCACATTAAGTTCCAAAAAGGAACTCTTCAAAAACAGAGTTGAAGGCATTACAATTTGCTTTACATATGGACTTCAGGAGTTTCAGTCTGTGATTGCAGGTTGATATGTAAATGGTTTTAAGTCATTTACATTTTATTCATGAACTTTTTCAAATGTAAATTACCATTCTTTAAGACTGCACACAGGACGTAAAACAAGAGAATCTATTTTTTCTGTTTAATACTCTTCTCCCTTTCAAATTGAGCAATCTGGCTAAATATATCAAGCAAATTCGATGGTAGATTCTTTTTCACATTGCCTTCAGCAGACTCCTTACCATTTTCAGATCTGCCCGTTGAAGACTGGCTTTCATCTCTCTCAGACCTTGGCCCTTGCATCTCCTCCTCTATCTTAAGACCACTCTTTCTATTTCCAGTTTCTACAGAATCATATCTGCTACTCTCTGATCTGCTGTAACTATATCCCTGGGAAGAACAGTCTTTTGTTTTAATATATCTATCAGATTTACGAGAATACTCAGAACCTGCTGAGGAGGAAGAATACTTTCTGTGTCTTTTTTTCTCTGAGCCAGTATTGAAGTCTTGTTGAATAATATTTCCGTCATCCATCCTCTGAGGAAATTTTACCACATCTCTCTCCCTCCCACTTGATTTTCTGTCACTAGACTTTAAGTTACACTTGGAAGGAAGGTAATATTTATTTTCACCAGAGCAATCTTTTCCTTTGCTACTCTCTGATTGGAGTGGAGCTGAATGAAAAGATTCTTCTTCAGACCTACCTCCACCGTCATCCAAGATCTCAACAGAAGACAAAGACATGGAGCGATGGTACCATCTATCTTTAGCTTGAGATTTACAATCAACTGGTCTGTCTTGCTCCTTCAGCAATTTAGTCACCTCATAGTTTTGATTCAAGAAAGATGCAGATGTGTTCACTGGAGGAGGGCACCACTCTTCTTTGCCATCAAAACTTTTTTCTTCATGTGAAGATATCCTGTGAGAATGTTTCTTGTGGCGGTAACGTTTCTGTTTCTTTTTCTTGGCTTTTCTGCGGCCAGAAGATGAAGAATCTGAAGAACTACTGGTTGAGGAGGAAGAAGCTCTCCTCTTCTTTCTTTTCATTCTGTGAAAGAAGAAATCATCATTGCTCTGCTTAAGATTCACTGAATTGAGTATTAATAGTCCCAACATCCAAGCAAAATAATATAAGAACTCTTCAGTCTCAGTGGCTAAAGAAAAATTGGTCATGGGCATTCCATGAATACATCACAGATTTACAGTAAAATCAAACATTTACCTTTTCTCTTCTTTTAATATCTTACGTAATTTTTCTGCACTTGTCTCCACACTTTTAGATTTTTCCTTTTCTTTTGACGCTTCTTCTTCTTCTTTCAGTTTCAGAGTTTTCTTTAATGCAGTTAATAACCGAGTAAGACAGCAAATGAGTGACGTAAGATGTGCACATATTAGATGTACATGGAAGACATAAATAGCATTTAAAAGGTGTATCGTTGAGGGGCATATTTTATGACATTTAAACAAAAAAGTATTTTTAAGGAGAATTCATTTATTAAAACATTTGAAAAAAATAAGGGAGATTTATGTCAGGTGGGCAAGTTATAAAAGAATGAAATGTTTTTACAATCAAAGGTGGTCAAAAATAGCAAACATTTTTTAAAATGATATGGAAGTCCGAGCAAAATGTTTTACAATTTGAAAAAACAATTCGTTTTAATTTAAAAACCAAAAAATCATTTGTTCCAATATTTGTTTGGAAAATAAATATTTGCATTACCAGATGAAGTTCATATTCCAAATACAAACCATTTTCCATCCAGAGTTCCAATTGTTTTCACCAGGGGAGTGAGTGAGATATTGCAGCATCCCAGTACAGCCAAGGAGCAATGTCCCAGATCACCAAGACATGTACACAAAACAACACTTCATCAGTATTACAACAAATAGACTCCTTTCTTTTAGAATAGGCAGAAACTAATATGTGCTTAAAGTTTCAGGATGCTACCACCCAGACCTACTACATTTTTAGAGAGACCATATTGAATAGTTAAATCTTATGTGAGGAATGAGACGCAGTGGATTACAACTACTAAAAAGAAACAGAACAAACTGGACAAATTACTACAAACGAACTGTAATCCTGTCACCTGTAATTCCATAATTATATGTTCACAATAAGGAAAAAAACTCTGGTTCATATTGTAAGACCACAATGTTATTTCACTATACATGTTAGCTAACAAAAACTGCATTTTGATGATTGGGTAATCTCACCTGGATGTGTAGCTGTATTCTTTTCAAAGCTTCATCTGCCTCTTGGAAACTCTCATCTAAAGTCAGTGCCTTTCTGTACAAGCCCTCTGCAGTCACAAGCTTCTCTTCTGCTTCTAACCTGACGAACAAAATAAAAAAAAACTGAATTACATGCCTCCCAGAGGAACAGAAATATATATAGGTGGATGCATCATAAAACTGAAAACACCATTCATAAAACTGAACCATTCTGTATTTTCCAAATTATTAACAAATATTTTAGGTTAATGTACTTCTTAGAAGTGCAGTAATTTTTTTGCTTACTACTTAAAAATCTGTGGTATGAAATGATATTGAGACGGTTTTAAAAAAGCATATATGTAACATTTCATACAAGCAAAATTAAAAACTTACTGGCCACCTCTTTCTACTAATGTTTGGCAGAGGTATTTCTTAGCATTCCTGTGTGTTGGGCAACTCTCCAAAGCCAGCTCAAAGTCATCAATGGCTTTAGTCAGACTACCCTTTGTTGCATACCTGGAATACGAAACAAGATATATACCAATAAAAAAACTTGGTGTATTTTGCTTTTACTAGTTTAATATATATATATAAAAACATTATATTTATCAGTGGTATATTTTCAAAGTTTGTTGAATACCAATTCACCTTAACATATTAAACATCCAGGGGTACAAATTCAAACAGCAGGCTACATTACTGATGTCCAGAGCTTATTTTGTGTTGGTGCTCATTCCTAGCATCTCTGCTGCATAAATAATTATATCCACTCTATGAGAATGCTGTAGATTGTCATGGGCCTGTCCACTGGGCAAGCTGTAATGGACTCTTTCAAATACATGGGTCAAGTACACATACTCTACAGCTGTAAGGTTAAAAAAACACAGTGCTCTTTATTCACAGAGAGGGACATCCAAGCAAACAAACACCAAACATAAAACCTAAGCTCCACCTGAACTACTAAACAAACTTCTTCACAGAGTCCTTATCTATCACAACTTGGCAGCTAAGCTGCTTACTGACTTCACCCATAAACAATTAGGTTTGAGAAAAAAATGTGTAGACAGACTTAGTCTCACTTTAAGCGTGTCTGAAGTTCTCAAAACTCAATTCATTTCTCAGTTGCTCCTTTCTCCCATCCCTCTGGCGAATGTGCACTGCAGTGGATCTCCGTAAGCTTGCACAACCTGACCAAATAAGACAGCCTTCGCTACCTGCTTTGTAAACTGTCACCTGACTATATTGCTGTTAAGCAATTGGGAGCCACTGGGAAGAGACAGAGCTGGAGCTCATTCCCACAGAGTTCCAGAGGATTCTGAGAATGTTGTCCAGACAGTGGTGTGCTCTCAGATCCACCCACCATTAAATTTTGTTTAAAACGCAGCTAAATACAGAATTTATGTTCAGAAATACTTACAATGCACCACGTGCTACTAATGCTTCCACATTGTTTAGATCTATTTCGAGGGCCTTGTTGTACTCATTCATTGCTTCCACATGGTGTCCCGATTTAAAATGATCAACTCCAATCTTCACACTGAAAGTGACATATTCCAAAGGAAGAACAACACTTTATCCATCTGTACAAAGCACCATCAACACGTACACTACTTCAGAATCATAAATGAAAATAAATTAGTTTGTTAGGAATTTTTCCAACTAATTTTAGCTTAACTATGCTATTTATTGTTTTTATAAAAATCTGGTTTTTACATAAACTAACGCAGTCTGCACACGAAGAGATGACATACATACCATTTCAGTGCCCAGGAAGCTGACTGCTTTTTTCTGATGAATGTTCCATTATCTTCTTCTAAAAAATATTTGCTATAAAAAACAGCAAAAGATTTTTAAAAAGTACATTGGCATTTGTTAAACAGATTGAGCTTGTAGCAAGTCCCCTTCACTTCAGCCCTTTATCGGACCTACCAGGTCCACCTACTTGAGCCATTTATCTGAGTTTGTGATAATAGCACCTTTAAAGGTGGGTTTTCAAAGTGTTTACAGAATGACAACAACAATTAAACAAATACACAAGATATGCACATTCAAAATATACAGGGAGAGTAGACAGTAGATGGGGGTACTGGATATGGTAGGAGCAGAGGGAATTAGAAGAGAGAAGGTTGCGAGGTGGGCAGGAGGACGATAACAGCTCAGACGGGTACTCAGGTGCCAAGCCATACAGCACCTTGAAGTTGAGCATGAGAATTTTAAAGTCGACAAAACCTGACAGGAAGCCAGTGCAAGGACTCCAGGATAGGAGTAATGTGATCACTTACACTAGACCTGGTCAGGATTCTGGCTGCCACGTTTTGGACATAATGGAGTTTGCTCAATGTGGATTTAGAAATCCCAGTGAGTAACGCATTACTTTAGTCAATTTGAGTATCGTCAGCATAGAACTGATAGTTGAGGCCATATGATCTTAAAAGCTGACCAAATGGAAACATGTAAATGCTGAAAAGTAGGGGGCCCAGTATTGAGCCCTGAGGAACACCAGACTTAAACTGAATGCTCAACAAACTGTGACAAACTAAAGCCCAGGTAGGGGGACCCAGCCATGCTCACCCAAAAGTCTGCCACTACATTAGGTACTCCAGTTACTATCTGCCCATGACACAATCCAGTCTAATACTAGGAACTTCAGGAAAACAGCATTAAAGTGAACACTTAATTTGATTCAAACACCTGGGTTGCTGAAAAACTGCACTTCTCCCATTCATTTGACAGCCCTACAGTTGTTTTTAGTATGAATATCATGCTTTTACATGAAATATTCTTGCATGACTAGAAATCAAGGTCCAATTACTTAAAAACGTACCGTGAACCTATAAATATTATACCATATTTAGGGACTAAGGGTATGAATTTGAATAAAACCAATCTAATATACAATGGTAAATACAACAAAAATGGGAAGTAATCTATCAAAACTTAATAGGCACATAGATGAAAAACCACAATCATTTGGCTCAGCTAGCTCATTTGATTGCTAGTAGCTAACTGACCTGAGTGTCTCATCCAGCCGCTCATGTAAGGAACTTCAACAACATGGCTGGACAATTTGTTATAGACATCCACAATCTCTGGTGAAAAGCGCCCCATGTTTTATTTTTTAATGCACTTCTCCTTAATTTTTAATTACGTTCTCTAGTTCATGATCCATTACTTTTTAAATAAACTCCTAAATGATTTGAGATGTAAAAGAAAGGCTTTACATCTGATACATGGTAAAAAAGTGCCCACAATAACACTCTACAATATGATACTTTATGCCACTTTTCAGATTTTCAGACAGAAAGCAGTAAATAAGGTCAGGCTATTATTATGCAAAAAGGTTTATTGGAGGATATGAAAATAAAAAACATACCTCTGTAATCCCCTCATTAATGTAGGGGGTTCTTCTTCACTGATTCCCAGCTTTCCCAAAAGAAACTCTACAGTGGATGGATTGGCGAACCCCAGCTTGTGCTCTAAAACATTCTCATAGCTTTGTTCATTGTTGCTCAAGCTACTTAAGCGGGTAAAAGAACAAAACATGAAAAACTGCATTAAGACATAACTTAAGACAAAAATATATAGGGGTATTCAATAATACCGATTACCTTAAAATAATTAGATTAACAAGCACATTTCACTGTACATTATTTTACAGAACCTTCGTTTATTTCCTTGCAGGAATGTAACTTTAACAGGTACATGTGCTGTTTCACCTGTAATGGGAAGGCATGTCATCAACGCTTATAACACCAAGCTTCAGGTTTGAAAGGTGGGGTGAGATAGAAGAATTATGCAAGGACACTGTCAGCTTCCCATGATAGCGATCAATGTCCTTTACTCCAGCTACAATAAAAAATAAAGAATATGTACAATTAGATACAAGTGAATATCTATAATACATATAAGAATAATTATACAAATAAAATGAAAAATTTATAGTGAATTAACCACCCTTTATCTGAAACAATTCTAATAATTCGTTCACTGTTTAACAAACATTATTAAACCACACCCTATCAATATATTTTTCCAACGTGAAGTTATAATCCAGCTGTTTGTTTAAACAAACCAGGATATTGGTAATAAATTTATGTCTAACAAGTATAGCTTAGCATTAATAAAATGAAT
The DNA here is from genome assembly GCF_059453375.1 of Lepisosteus platostomus. NCBI lineage: Eukaryota > Metazoa > Chordata > Actinopteri > Semionotiformes > Lepisosteidae > Lepisosteus > Lepisosteus platostomus. Next base: position 80,779,551 of record NC_142612.1, read on the forward strand.
TAGTAAATAAAAACATTTCCACACAGCTATACACAGTTGAAAATAGTATGTGGCAGTTAGAAAAATAGAGAATTACAGGTAAATTGTTTTTCATAATTTATAGCACACTTGTCATTTTAAGATTAAACAAATTTTTATTTTATTAGACATTTAGATTCCTAATAAAACAGTTAAAACATCTAAAAAAATAATTTGTTAGCCATCAGTTTTAAATTGAGGCACCCGCATTACAAATTGTGTACCCATGCCTTTTCGCTATTTTTGAAACCAGTTCCTGGCTTCCTTTTCTAGATGTATTTTACTAAAGAACAATGCTTAAAGAACCGATGACTTGAGCTCATTTCTCTATTTATTTTAAATGTGCATTTGTTTTGCTGGCAACTGCACATATAGAACTTTGCACATGAAGATCAATATTTGTGCAGTTAACATGGAAAAACTTTTTCCATCTGCTTTTTGGATGTTGTGCACTCTGCCATATGTTATGGCCCAACATTTTAGCATTTTAAAAAATGGGAAAAGCTATAAACTGTATATGGCATCAAAATAATAAAATAATTACCTCTTATTAGGTCTCCAGTCTGATAGTAGGACAGAGGATCATCATGGTTGCCATGACACGGCACATCTCGTACAGGACAGAGTGCCTGAAAAGGACAAAATTAAAAACAATGTCCACATCAACCAAGAACTCTTGTGTTCCTAAAGCACTCTTAACATCTGCTATGAAGGAGTATTCCACAGTTCTACTAAATTTAGTATGCTTCTAATTAAATGCAGTAAACAGAAAATCAAAGTAAAACTCAGTAACATTATATGTATTTTTTTAAAGTTATTATGCAGAAACAAATTCAGCACAAAGGATGAATTTAGCTTCCCTTCTTTAACAGTGACCCAAACACAGATCCAGTTTCTTCACAAAATGTACATGATTAGTACAGACCCCTGATGACAATGGGTGCAGACTATATGTTAAGCTTTTGGCCCTTTCTCCTTTACTACTCTATTTTCAAGTGAAGACAGTCTTTACTTCTCAGGCGGAGTCCGTCTCATGTATCCACGAGAAGAAAAATAAAATGTAGGATTAAACTACCCCCACTAAAAATTAAAACAATATTGCAAAAGAAGTAGCCTTTATAACACAAAAGTACCCAAAGTTTCCTGTGATGTTCAAGCACTTCCTTCTTTTCAAGCAAGACTGTAAGTCCCATTTCTGAGTAGCTGATACAGCTGACCTGTTCACAGCTCTGATCTTCGTACCTATGAGGTTCTACTGTATTAGGTTTTCTATTGGTTTTCACTTTGGGTTAAGCAAGGTCATTCAATCAAACTGTATGAAAACTATGCTCATTATAGTCCCTATATATCTGCTTGTTTGGACGCAGATTCACTTATTTACACAAGAAAAATATTTGGTGCAGAAACAAATATCAGAAAACAAAAATCTGTATTGTAAGACGGTTTCCGATACTTCTATAACACTGCTTTCATGCTTAGTAATAGGAACATACAGTGCTTAGCTTCAGATTGGTGGGTAAAGTATAAAGCTATACTATAAACCTTAATTAGTATGTCAAAGCAAAAAAACACAACAGATTTATACAGTTTTCACCATGATATGAATACATAGAATATACTTATTATGGACTGAACATAAATTTTACTTTACTTTATAAAATTAGGAAAATAAACAGTAAAACCAGAGACACAGAACATTAGTAATGCCCCTGCACTCCTTCTTCTTAAGGTTGTCCCAGGACTGTCCTTAAGGATGACTCTTTGTCTTGATATGGTCCATCACAACAACAATACTCACTGTTATTTCCAGGTCTTCAATGTCTCTCACAAATCCTCCACCCAAACATATAAGTGTGACAAAGAAGCCAAATTCTCGAATAGACGTGATCCGCCCAATCACAATGTCTCCACGTTCAATATCACGGTAGAACAAGTCCCTTCTTTCACTGAATGGGATATCCATGAACTGTTCCAGAGGTGGCATGATGGAATAAAGGTCTAGGAATACAGAAAAGTAATAGGTGCGTATATAACAATTCCACTCATAAACATGAAATAATTTTACTGTCAAAGACCTCAAATTAGAGGAATAATTAAAACTCAAGTTTGTGTCAAATCATTTTTTCCTGCTGACAGTCACATACGTGATAATGCACTGCATAATCTGAAAGTGTATAAGCAAGGACTTACGAGATATTGTTCAGGGAAAATAAGAAAATACAATTTAACTATTACTTCTCAGACAGGAAGAATCACTTGTTTTGAATTCTACTCTTTGGAAATGACCAGGAAAGCTAGCAAAATCGAAGAGAACCATTAGGTTACTGTGATTGGAACACACTTCAATGATCTCTAAAAACAAATATGTGCTATCAACAATTAAGCTTGATCTCACTGTTTGTCGGGTTAAAATAAAATTTTACTTAATGCAGAAAATTCAACTACAAAAAACTGAAAGCTCACAAGTATGATGTATACAACTAGAGCACCAATGCAAATTTCCAGGATTGTCAGTCTTCTTGTGCATTTCCAATGCCCTATGCTGACAGAGTAAAAGAACTCAACTTTTTTCTGTTTTGAACAAAAACTAAGAGGGAATCTGATAAAAAAATATTCAAAAGCATCAAAGGCACTCACAAATTCAGTGGACTTCAAAATAAGAAACATAAACATAAACACACAACCTGAAGTTTATGGTTAAAACCAAAACCAGGACAAACTCCATTACCCAATCTGTGGGAGGAGTCTGGAACTAATCACCCAGTCATTTTGCTGAAGCTGATACCCTGACAGTTTTCAAGAAACAACTAGCCAATAATCTGGGATCAATTAGCTACTAACTACCAGAAGTGCAGATTGGCCAAATATTTTCCTATTTGGGAATAAGGGTTATGTTCTCATACGAGGATCAGAAAACTCAATACTATCCTCTCTTTTGAAGAAAAAAAATAGACAATACTTAGAATATGACCGAGAGAATAGTTTGAAAAAACAATTGTTTTAAAACGCTGTAAAGATAAGCAAAATTAATGCATCTGAAAGTTCTAGAAGCAATCCAAGCTCTTCTGTGTACATACCTGCACATTCATGAATAACTGCCAATTTTAGACCACACTAGTGTCACTGAGTTAGAGCAGGTAGAAACAGAGTTCATAGAAAGAATACACAGGTTAAAGAGGGGTGCCTCAATAAATTATATTGAATGAACTGTATTAAAATTGATTTCACTTTAAAAGCAAGAGTCGTAGACTGGAACAAACAGCAGAATTTAAATCTTATACACAGGAAAAAACTTTGCACTGGAAAATTTCATATTGGGCTGATTTCATAGGGACTGAAGATCGTTAAACGATGCATCTGTGGCTTGGACATTCAGAAGCGCGGGTGCCATATTTAGCACTATTCAGTAGTGGGGAAGTGTCAAATGAGATAAAGTGTTTAAACACATCTAATCAAAAGCCTTTAACTCCCCAGGTGTAAAATGCTTAACCCAGAAAATACCAGTTAAGATGATGGAAAATACTGTGATGTGAATGTATGAGGCACAGAGTTGAGTCATTTGGCAATTTTAAGACATGGCTTGATGGTGTTATGTCAAAAACAACTTAAAAGAGAAATAGAACAAGTAAAGGTTTATTCCATGCTGAAAAGAGAAGGGACATTGTGTTTCTTTTCTTCTCTTTTCAGCATGGAATAAACTTTTACTTGGTCCTTTGCAGCCTACACATGCTGACACAGCTACCCACTTGACCTACTTAAAAGAGAAATGTCTTGTGATCTACTTCTTCTAACAAACCTGAGGTTTAAACTATACTAGTAAAGAACTCGTTTCTTGCCTTCAGTATCTCAAATATATTCTATGAATCATACAATAAAGTCATGTCTTCTATTAATAAATTGAAAACTACAGAAGTATGTATAACATTACCTTCAGTTTCCTCTTGAATATAATTTACTGCTGTACCAGAATTCCATGAAGGTGCAAACAGAAGATCTGCTTTCCTTGCGATGAACTGTTCCACTGCAACATTGTTACATTCCCTCTCTTTTCTACAGAACACAAACATGTTGGTTTAAGAGGCACAAACAACTTATGAAATGATAGCACAATACATAAGTACAACAAATAATAGACATTAAACATCAATAGTTTTTTTATTGATCACAAAGTCAAAATATATCAGCTGGTAAAAAAACATGTTAATTCTTTGTAATTTGAAAGAACAGAGGTTTCAATCTTGGTTTCCTTACTCAATTTCAATCAGTGTTTGCACTATCTGGCCATCATACAATTTTCTCCTCAACTCAACAGAAGACATTTCTCACTAATTCATGACATCTAATTCACCGTAGATTGGTGCTACAGGTACTTAATATATTAAGAGGTAAATTAAATAATGTGCAGCACCCAGGTTGATGTTGTATTCCATGTTAGGATGAAGTGAGTTTGTTCCTGTATGAAAACCAGTTTATAAGTGCAATTAATTCTAGGAAGTAATAGAAGCCATGGTCACCTTGACACATTAGTTAGATCTATTTCTGAATTACATTTCTGAAATACACACCTCTTAGTAATGAATAATATCTTTTGAATCATATCATTTACTTAAAAATCCTCAAAAATAAAGAACAGACATGGTGTATCTATCCACCACAGCTGACTGCAAAACTTTTAAATGTTTCTGAAAAAACACATGCAAACAGGCTGGCAGGAAAAAATATACTGTTGTCTAAAAGCACGGCAGTTCAATGCGTCCTCTCATTTGTGGGAGATGCTGCCTTTGCATATAGTAAATGCTTTTGAATTCTGATTTCTATTTGAAAAGTACAGTAGGAATGACAGTGCTGAGAAAGACTGTGAACCCCCAATACAGTTACTGTGAACATAACTTCATAGCATGGTACCAGTTTTAATTAAACAAGGTCTTTACTAAAAGGTTTTATAGCTACAAGTTCAATTTTAGTTTTGAGATGCAATGGTATATGATAAGAAAAAAATTAATAGAACCTGTGCATGTAAAAATAATAAATCCCTTAAGTTATAATAAATAATAAAGCACAATTAAGGTAGTGATTATAATCAGGTGGTTAAATTATTGGGTAATTTAGGGAGTCCTGTCCTACACAATGGTCAGAAACCTTGTAAGTTTGTACTTCACCATACAGGTAAACATCATGCCACCATCAAATGAGACTGTGGAGAACAACAACAAAAGAGCGGTTATTGATGATGATGCTCATGAGTCTGGAGAAGGTAACAAATCATGTCTAAACATCTGGGGTTCTATCCACTGCCAGTCAGTGTACAAATGTAAAACATTTGAGACAATGGTGATGTTATTTATTGACTTCAGCTCAGCCTTCAACACAATTATGCCAGGCAGACTGGTGGTCAAGCTCAGGGGTCTGGGCCTCAGCAGCTCTATCTGCAACTGGGTCCTGGACTTCCTGACAGGTAGACCCCAAGTGGTGAGGACTGGAAACAAAACCTCATCCCCTCTGATCCTCAACACAAGGACCCACCAGGGCTGCTGCCTGAGCCCACGGCTGTATTCTCTATTTACACATGACTATGTGGCTAGATTTAACAGCAAGTGCTTCAGGTTTGCTGATGACACCACAGTAATCAGTCTAATCATCTACAATAATGAAATCGCCTACAGGAGCGAGGTAGCAGAGCTGGTGGAGTGGTGCCACAACAACAACCTCACACTTAACGTCGGCAAAACAAAAGAGGTTATAGTGGACTTGAGAAGGCACAGAGGATGTCAAACACCCATCATCATTCACGGGGCTCCAGTCGAAACTGTCAGCACATTCAGGTTCCTCGGCCTCCAGATCACCGAGAGGCTGCGCTGGTCAGAGAACACTGGTGCCATCCTCACTAAAGCCCACAAGCACCTCATAATAATATAATAATAAACTTTATTTTATATAGCGCCTTTAAAGGTGGCTTCTCAAAGCTCTTTAAAGGATGACAACAACAATAAATAAGAATACACAATACAAAATAATCACAATATATAGAGGAGACCGTGGATGGTGGTACTAAGAAAAGCAGAGGGTTGAAGAATGGAACCAGTTAAGTAAAGGCTTTTCTGAAGAAAAGGGTTTTGAGTCTGGATTTGAAGGAGTTTAGAGAAGGTGACTCTCTGATATCCTTGGGGAGAGAGTTCCAGAGCTTGGGGGCATAACAGGTGAAGGCCCTGTCACCCATACAATGTAGACAGGCTTGGGGGACAGTAAGGAGAGCAGAATTAAAAGAGCAAAGGTTGTGAGGTGGGGAGTAGGGCGATAATAGTTCAGACAGGTACTGAAGTGCCAAGCCATGCAGACCCTTATAGGTGTGGATTCCCAAGTCTACACGGAATTTGACCGGAAGCCAGTGCAAGGACTCCAGGATAGGAGTAATGTGAACACCTGCACTAGACCTGGTCAGGATTCTGGCTGCTGAATTCACTTCCTGAGACAGTTAAGGAAGTGGGGCATGAGCAAGACAACACTCACTTACAGTGTGGTATGGTGGAGCCACAGTATAAGACAGAAAAGCCATACAGAGGGTTGTGAGGTCCGCACAGAAAATCACTGGGACTGAGCTACCCTCCATCGACCGGATATATCACGACCAATGCCACAAACGGGCTCGAGCTATACTTCAGGACCCAATTCACCCTGGCCAAGATCAGTTTTCACCCCTGGGTATCAGAACACTGAGGTCACAAAGAACCCCAGAGTAACATCTAAGGATCAACATGCCTCTCTCACAATAACTAAAGCCTATGTCAACTGGAAGTGGCTAGTGCCAAAGTTCATACCTCAGCGATCAGGAAAAGACTGAATAGGAATGGATTTGATGGGAGAGTAGCCAGGTGCCCTACTACACTCTAAAAATAACATTGTCTTTTTAACCCTAACCCTTCTCAAGATTGCCAATAAGAGCAATTGAACGATACACCAAACTACCCAAAGTATGTTCTCTGGGGGCAGTCAAGTCAAAAATTGAACTTGACGGCCATACTGAGAAATGTTTTGTGTGCTCTATACCAAACACCACCATCTAACAGAAGATCCTTGTCCTTACAGTTAAGCATGGTAGTGAGAGCATCATGGTTTGGAGCTGCTTTGTTGCCTCATGACCCAGATGGTTTGTCAGTCATCCTTGGCACAACCATGAATTGGGGCACTGTATAAGCAAATTCTGGAGAACATCTGGCCATCCATTTAACTGAAGCTATGATGCAAGTGGGTCACGCAGCAAGACAATAATCCCGAACATACAACAGAATACAGCTGAGGAAGAGATTTTGAATTTTGGACCTTAACCCCACAACAATGTAATGCTAGGATCTGTTCATATGAATAAACCCTTAATTGTCACCAAGTTGAAGCAGTTCCGTGAGAAAGAATGAGTTAACGGGGTTTCCAGCAGTTTTATACAGGCCAGGTGACCTGTTGTAAAGACTTGCAATTCTGTTAATAAACTAATGTGTTTTTTAAAAATAGTATGCAATCACATTTTTTCACATCTGCCAGGGTGCCGAACAGAGCAGATGTGAACGTGTCCAGAGGGAGATCTGGCCCAAGACGCTGCAAAGAGCTGAACTCTGTTAAGGAACACAAACGCTCTCAAAACAAATCAGTGTATCACCGAGAGAAGGGGAAGGAGTGTTTCGGATTGATTTAAGACTTTTATTTATATCTAAGCACATTTTACGTCTAAAATATACGAGAATATGAACAAACTTATAGAGTTCACAAACTTTTTCTCAGCACTGTACTCTTACACCAGAACTGACATCATAATGCAATAGTAGCCCCTATTATGTGCTTGATTTTCCCCACGGTAAAAAAGCATGTACTCTGAAAGGAAAACTTTAGAAAACAAGAGTTAAAACATTAAAAAACGTACCTCTGATTCAATGCCTTTGAGACATCTCCTGCGATGAATTTAAAACCCGGGTTTTCGAGCTGTTCGCATTTCAAAAGGGAGAACAGGTTGTGTCCGTGATAAGACACCGACTGCCGCAATAGCTCGCTGTCCATCACGAAGCTCCAGCTACCCGGTAAAAGGACATTTCAAAGCACAGGACGTTCTGAAATGCCAAACATGCTAATTATATTTCTGAGATTTACCACGAGGCCAGACAATTGCATGTAACGCACTGAAGCTACGATATAACATAAACTGTCTGTTTCCATTAAATATATAATAATATTTCTTGGGCCGAAAGGAAGAAAGGAAGATTAGTTTCAACAGACTGTATAGTGTATCAGACAAACAACATTTAATGTTAGTAAACATTAAAACATGCGATGCCAAATATATACAACCGAACAGCCAGAATGTAACAAGGCTGCTTTATTCTCTTACAACGCTTAATAGAAACAAAACAATACTTACATGGAACACGAACTGTGGCTTATAAACGCATCATACCGACGTGAAAGCAAAATAAATAAGATGAAATGCGAGAACTTCTCTGGCGACTCACTGCATTACTCTCTAACCGGAACCTCCGCTGCGCAACGGAAGTGTCACAGAGTCCTGGTCCTGCGTAGAGCGGCTCAAAACTAGACTGGAGACATCTCTTTGAGGCAAAAAGGAAAATGTTAAAATTGTGAATGCCGTAGCGAAGTAGACAAGCTACTAGAACAATGGAATTAATGCTTATTATTGTAGAACTTACATTTTCTCTTTTACTATAGGTACGCTGGGCAAACGTTCCGAGGTCAAATTCTTCCAGCACGGGGGTACCTTTAAAGCGGAGACGACGGCACCGAAATTTTTTGGCGCGCCTTCTCTTTAAAGCCCTGGCCAAAAATGAAGACAGTACGTACAGTTATAATTCAAACGGAATTAAAAACTACACATCCCAGTTACCATGGTGGTGCTTGTGATCATTGCGTTTAACCAACGAAACAGGGCGAAAAATCAGTCACATGACTTTGGGGCAGAGTTTCGAAAGCTTAACCTATCAGCAACAAAGCGAAATTTACACGATAGGCTAACCTCAAACTGTCAGTTACACGACTGTGTATGTCGCTTAAGCCACTCCTATTTGGCATTTTAGTTATGGAGGCGAGAAGACGCCCCCCCCCCTCTCTGGGTGCCTGATTTGCTGCCATCTTTAGGAGATCAAAGATAGCTCAATGAGCTAAATGGGCTTTTATAGCTATTTCAGGGGACGTTAACCACGTCTCCTTTTCCACCACTTTGCCTACTTTCCACCAGTTTGTCAAGTGCCTGACCAGAGAAAACAAAACACTGGACTTATTATATGCCAATGCTAAGGATGCATATAATTCCACAGCCCTCCCCCTGGCAGATCAGATCAAAACCTTGTCTTGCTTACACCACTATACATGCCTATTGTCCAGTGCAAACCTGCAACAATGAGGACTGTGAGGATATGGTCTCAGGAGGCTATGGAGGACCTACGTGGTGCTCTGGAGGCCACCGACTGAGATGTGCTGTGTGAACCACATGGGGACGACATACACAACATGGTGGACTGTGTCACTGACTACATAAACTTCTGCGTAGACAACACCATCCCCACCAAAGAAGTACACTGCTTTTCCAATAACAAACCCTGGATCACCAGCGACCTGAAGGCTCTTCTGAATGACAAGAAGAGAGCCTTTAGGAGGGGGGATAAGGAAGAGGTCAAGTGTGTACAGAGGGAACTAAAGCAGAAGTTAAGAGAGAGCAAGGACGCCTACAGGAGGAAGGTAAAGGACAAGCGGCAAAGGAATAGGGTGAGGGATGTATGTAGCAGCATGAGAGAGATCTCTGGCTTCAAACAGGCTGGGAGTGCAATGGAGGGGAACCTGGAGATGGCCAACGAGTTGAACCAGTTTTTTAACAGATTTGATTCAGGGTCCTCTGTGGCTCGACAGCCATCCCCCCACAGCCACAAGCTCCCTAACCCTTCACAGCTGCGACTGCCCAACACCTCCTCCATCCCCCCACAATCATGGCCGTCTACAGCTACAACCCCCGACAGCTACTCACCCACCCATCCCCCACAGCTGCCACTCTCCAACACCACCACCATTAACACCTGCAGCACTGAAAGCACTATGAGCACCATCCCCCAGGCCAGGCTGACCATCACGGCTGACCAGGTGAAGAGGGAGCTGAAGAGGCTGCACCAGGGTAAGGCCACGGGTCCAGACGACATCTGTCCCAGAGTTCTGAGGGCTTGTGCTGATCAGCTGAGTAGAGTGCTCCAGTGACTGTTCAACCTGAGCCTGCGCTGGGAGAAAGTCCCGGTGCTCCGGAAGACATCATGCCTGGTCCCGGTACCAAAGAAAGGGCGCCCCTCTGTCCTCAATTACTACACTGGAGAGGCTGGTCTTATCCCACCCGAGACCCCTGGTTAGCTCATCACTGGACACCCTACAGTTCGCCTACCAGCCAAGTGTTGATGTGGAGGATGCAATCATCTACATGCTGCAAAGGGCCTCCTCACACCTGGACAAGGCTGGCAACATCATAAGGATTATGTTTTTTGACTTCGCCAGTGCCTTCAATACCATCCAGCCCTTACTTCTAAGGAGGAAGCTGGAGGAGATGCAAGTCGATGCCTCCATGATCTCGTGGATCACTGACTACCTGACAGGCAGACCACAGTCTGTGAGACTTCAGAACTGTGTGTCTGAACAGGTAGTAAGTAACATAGGAGCTCCTCAGGGGACGGTTCTTTCTCCGTTCCTCTTCACCCTCTATACCTCAGACTTTAAATACAACTCAAAGTCATGCCACCTGCAGAAGTTCTCAGATGACTCTGCAGTTGTGGGATGTATCAAGGGTGGGCAGGAGAAAGAGTACAGATTTGTGAAGTGGTGTGGGGAGAACCACCTGCAATTGAATGTTGCAAAGACTAAGGAGTTGGTGATAGACTTCAGGAGGAAGAGGGTCCAACCTACTCCTGTCTACATCCATGGGAGTGGCGTGGAGATGGTGGACTCGTACAAGTACTTGGGAGTGCACATCGACGATAGATTGGAATGGTCTAAGAACATTTACAAGGCCATTTACAAGAAAGGTCAGAGCCGACTTTACTTCTTGAGGAGGTTTAGGTCCTTCAATGTGTGTAGTAAAATGCTACATACTGTATGTTCTATCAATCGGTGGTGGCGAGCGCCATTTTCTACGCGGTGGTATGCTGGGGCTCTGGGATTAGAGCAGTGGATTCCAACAGGCTGAACAAGCTCATCAGGAGAGCAAGCTCTGTCATTGGGTCTGGCCTGGACCCCCTGGAGGTAGTGGCTGAGAGGAGAATGGTGTCCAAACTAGAGGCCATCATGGACAACATCTATGTAGATGCTTGTAGAAATGAAGAGCACGTTCAGCAATAGACTGATTCATCCACGGTGTGACAGGGAGCACTACAGGAGGTCATTCTTGCCTTCTGCCATAAGACTGTACAATGCATCCACCTTGCGTCTGGGCAGAGGCAACATTGACAGTGACCTCTTTCTGGACTGAACAGTAAACTGATACATCTGTTCTTTTTCTTTTCCCGTTTTAAAACCGTTTTTGTGCAATTTATGCCAGGGACCTGTACAATACATTTATATTTATTTATAGTCATATTATGCAATACGACTTTTTTGTGTACTGTTCTGTTCTGGTTTTGTTCTGTTCTTTGTGTGTTCTGGACTGCGAGTAACTCTTCTATTTGTATTATTATTATTATTGTATCATTTGTTACACTGTGTCTTTGTTGTCTGTGTTAAGCTGCTGTTGCACTGCAATTTCCATCACGGGATCAATAAAGTATCTATCTAAATCACTTAATCAAATGGCCAAAAGTTTCCAGGAGCACAAGTTCAGATTGTACCTGCAGTTTTGGGCAGTAGGGTGGCGCATTGGGCAGCATCGCTACCGTGTAGCACTGGGGCCCTGGGTTCAATTTCTGGGGTGCTATTGGTGTGGAGTTTGTATGTTCTCCCTGTTTTCAAGTGGGTGTCTTCCAAGTACTCTGGTTTCTTCCCATAACCCAAAGACATATTGATGGGTTAATTGGCATCTGGGCAAACTGGCCAAGGTGTGAATGTGTCTGTGTTTGTGATGGGCTGGTGTCCCATCCAGGATGTTTCCTGTCTTGAGCTTGTTGCCATCCCACCCTGTATTGGAAGAAGTGGTCAGAAAATGGACAGATGGGTTCTATGGGAGTAGATTTTATATTACTTTAGGTGTGAGTGTGTGCCAACAAGAATACACTTTTTTTATTGTAGAGTGTTGTTTGTTGTACTCCAATTACTTAAATTGAATTGATTTTTTTACCTCACTCTAATATCTGTTCAGATAAACTGAGTAAAATCTAATTTGCCATATCTAGAATTTTCAGTTTATCTAGTTGAAATCTACTAGAATGACTTTCAGATATACATGACTAATTTCATGGAAAGACTGCATTAAAATTGATATCTGAATAAATTTGATGGTCTGTTGCACACAGCTAACACTATGCCCTTTGATAATTTAAGTTTTACCACTTCAGATGGAGACCCTTGATTTTTTCAGTTATTTACCTGAATGTGACTTTACTCCTCTTCCATCATTCCTGGCACCACAGATTGCCTTTCCCTTCTAACACTGTAGTCCTCACCACAGCTGTCTGTCTGCCATGTTTTATTCGCTCTCAGTACATCAAAACTGATTGGAGTTTCTGACATTGCTCTTTAATGTTGGGCCTGTTAAGTCTGATGCTCAGGATGACTCAAAATTTCCTTAAACTACAAGACTGAAGTGATGGTTCTTGGCACATTCCTTCAACTAGATAAAGCCAGTTCAGTATTCCTATCTGTGGATGGCACTGTAGTTGAATTTCATTCTAAATTGAAAAACTTGGGAGCAATATTTGATCCAGGCTTGACGTTTGACACACATGTGCAAAATTGTAAAAACCTCCACCTCAGAAATATCACCAGATTACGTCCTATGTTGTCTCTAACTGTAGCTGAAAAGCTCGTCAAAACTTTTGTCTTCTCTCAAATTGATTACTATAACGCCCTACTCACTGAGGTTTCTACAGTAAAAACACACTGAACAAACTTCAGTATATCCAGAATTCTGTAGCCAGAGTCATGACCATGTCTAGTGCAATTGATCACATTACTCTTATCCTGGAGTCCTTGCACTGGCTTCCTATCAGGTTTCATGTCTACTTAAAAATCATCATGCACACTTATTAAGACTCTACATGGCTTGGCACCTCAGCACCTGACTTACGTTCTACTCTCCACCTCGCAACCTTCACTCATCTAATTCTGGTCTCCTGTCTGTCCCCCAAGCCTATTTACACTCTGTGGGTGACAGGGCCTTCACCTGCTGTGTCCCACAGTTCTAGAATTCTATCCCTTCCATGAGCACCTTCAGATCAAGACTCAAAACATTCTTCTTTAGAAGGACTTTTATTTAACTCTTCTTGTATGCCTGTTTGATTTCCCACTGTGTTTCAAATCCTCACTGAAATTGTGCAATTTTGCTGTCTCCCCTCATTTTGTCATATTTTTCTTACTGTAAAGTGCTTCGAGAAGCCACTTTTAAAGATGTGATATAAAATTAGGTGTATTATTATAAGGTTAGTATACATGCAGTTGATGTTAACTGTGAAGAAGTCAACATATTCTGGTTCTGTTATATTTATCTTCTCTGTAAAACTGTGTTGATCTAAATTGCATGCAAACTGGTCATGGGAAACCACTCTCTTAATCTGTAAGTGTAGGAATGTCTGGGGTGTGTTCTTCTCAAACTGCAGTGAGAGAAAGAAAGAGCAATAATGGATCTATGATTATACAGAGTGCTCGAATCTGTACAGGCCAAGTCCACATACTGTAAAAAATCAATTTTGCTCAAAAGCTCAAAAGTAGAATGAATTTATTTAAGTTTATTTTTTTTATATAATTAAAAACTATAAACCGGTATACTGTATATAACAGCACCCAGTTAGAAGATTGTAATAGCAGGTATAAAATACATATTGGAAAGACCAAGAGATAGAAGGAGCAGCAAAGGAAAGTTAAAATGCATCAACTATATTAATACATCAACAAACTTATAATAGTGGAGTGAAGTTGGCATGGAAAAAAACTATTCATGAGCTAGGAATGTACTGTAACATACATGCAGTTATAGGCCATGGCCCAAAAGCCCTCTTTTTTTGAAGAGCAAACATAAGGCCATCATTTTTATTTGTTTTATTTTCTACTTCTTTTCATCTGCTCCGATGGGTATCTCCTCCACTGGGAAAGGCTGATCTTTTCCTCCCCTGTGGATCTTCCACTGGCACAGGTTGAGATCTCTTTCTGTTTTGGCCTTGTCCATTCAATAATGCTTGGTAACAACTTTTAATCCAAACGACTTAGTTTTCAGATACAATCGCTGAGCGGTGCACCGCGACATCAAGGCCACTGCGAATTTGTGAAAAAAAAAAAACAGATAGGAGGTAAAAACCACTTCTCCTAAACCTACCTTGGAACCCAAAATCCAGCCCTGAGCTTAAAAAGTGTGTAACTAGTGTGTGAATGCTAAATCTAAACCTACCGTGGGTGTCAACTAATCATTTCTGCTGTATGAATCTGAACTTCTCAGGGTATAGGATTTTGACATGTTACCCAAACCAAAAGGAATGAGTGGGAAACAATCAAGACAACAAATAGAAGCACTTGCATTTGAATGAGTTTCAAGCATGCTTGGGTACTCGTGTGATCAGAGTGACTCAGTTTTGGAATACAACTGTCGAGTGGTGCACCGGACATCCAGGTACCCCGGAGTTTCTGAAAAAAAAATTTCTGCGATTTTCACGAAACCACTTTTCTTCAACTTGAATTGGGCTAAAAATCCATCCCTGAAAATAAAAATTCTCTGAGTAGTGTGGAAATGCTGATCCTTACCCTACCTGGGGTGTCCACTGAGCATTTTCGCGAACTCTACCTGAAGTTCTCTGGGCATGGGATTTTGACATGTTCCCCAAACCAAAAGGAATGAGTGGGAAACAATCAAGACAACATATAGAAGCACTTGCATTTGCATGAGTTTCAAGCATGCTTGGGTACTCGTGTGATCTGAGTGAATCTGTTTTGGAATACAACTGTCGCGTGGTGCACCGCGACTTCCAGGCACCCCGGAGTTTCTGAAAAAAATTTTCTGCGATTTTCACGAAACCACTTTTCTTCAACTTGAATTGGGCTAAAAATCCATCCCTGAAAATAAAAATTCTCTGAGTAGTGTGGAAATGCTGATCCTTACCCTACCTGGGGTGTCCACTGAGCATTTCCGCAAACTCTACTTGAAGTTCTGTGGGCATGGGATTTTGACATGTTACCCAAAGCAAAAGGAATGAGTGGGAAACAATCAAGACAACAGATAGAAGCACTTGCATTTGAATGAGTTTCAAGCATGCCTGGGTACTCGTGTGATCTGAGTGACTCAGTTTTGGAATACAACTGTCGCGTGGTGCACCGCGACTTCCAGGAACCCCTGAGTTTCTGAAAAAAATTTTTCTGCGATTTTCACGAAACCACTTTTCTTCAACTTGAATTGGGCTAAAAATCCATCCCTGAAAATAAAAAATTCTCTGAATAGTTTGGAAATGCTGATCCTTACCCTACCTGGGGTGTTAAACTGGGCATTTCCGCAAACTCTACTTGAAGTTCTCTGGGCATGGGATTTTGACATGTTACCCAAACGAAAAGGAATGAGTGGGAAACAATCAAGACAACAGATAGAAGCACTTGCATTTGAATGAGTTTCAAGCATGCTTGGGTACTCGTGTGATCTGAGTGACTCAGTTTTGAAATACAACTGTCGCGTGGTGCACCGCGACTTCCAGGCACCCCGGAGTTTCTGAAAAACAATTTTCTGCAATTTTCACGAAACCACTTTTCTTCAACTTGAATTGGGCTAAAAATCCATCCCTGAAAATAAAAATTCTCTGAGTAGTGTGGAAATACTGATCCTTACCCTACCTGGGGTGTCCACTGAGCATTTCCGCGAACTCTACTTGAAGTTCTCTGGGCATGGGATTTTGACATGTTACCCAAACCAAAAGGAATAAGTGGGAAACAATCGAGACAACAGATAGAAGCACTTGCATTTGCATGAGTTTCAAGCATGCTTGGGTACTCGTGTGATCTGAGTTACTCAGTTTTGGAATACAACTGTCGCGTGGTGCACCGCGACCTCCAGGTACCCCGGAGTTTCTGAAAACAAATTTTCTTTGATTTTCACGAAACCACTTTTCTTCAACTTGAATTGGGCTAAAAATCCATCCCCGAAAATAAAAATTATCCGAGTAGTGTGGAAATGCTGATCCTTACCCTGCCTGGGTTGTCCACTGAGCATTTCCTTGAACTCTAGCTGAAGTTCTCTGGGCATGGGATTTTGACATGTTCCCCAAACCAAAAGGAATGAGTGGGAAGAAATCAAGAAAACAAATAGAAGCACTTGCATTTGAATGAGTTTCAAGCATGCTTGGGTACTCGTGTGATCTGAGTGACTCAGTTTTGGAATACAACTGTCGCGTAGTGCACCGCGACCTCCAGGCACCCGGAGTTTTTTTAAAAAAAATTTCTGCGATTTTCACGAAACTACTTTTCTTCAACTTGAATTGGGCTAAAAATCCATCCCTGAAAATAAAAATTCTCTGAGTAGTGTGGAAATGCTGATCCTTACCCTACCTGGGGTGTCCACTAAGCATTTCCGCGAACTCTACTTGAAGTTCTCTGGGCATGGGATTTTGACATGTTACCCAAACCAAAAGGAATGAGTGGGAAACAATCAAGACAACAGATGGAAGCACTTGCATTTGACTGAGTTTCAAGCATGCTTGGGTACTCGTGTGATCTGAGTGACTCAGTTTTGGAATACAACTGTCGCGTGGTGCACCGCAACCTCCAGGTACCCCGGAGTTTCTGAAAAAAAATTTTCTGCGATTTTCACGAAACCACTTTTCTTCAACTTGAATTGGGCTAAAAATCCATCCCTGAAAATAAAAATTCTCTGAGTAGTGTGGAAATACTGATCTTTACCTTACCTGGGGTGTCCACTGAGCATTTCCGCGAACTCTACTTGAAGTTCTCTGGGCATGGGATTTTGACATGTTCCCCAAACCAAAAGGAATGAGTGGGAAACAATCAAGACAACAGATAGAAGCACTTGCATTTGAATGAGTTTCAAGCATGCTTGGGTACTCGTGTGATCTGAGTGACTCAGTTTTGGAATACAACTGTCGCGTGGTGCACCGCGACCTACAGGCACCCCGGAGTTTCTGAAAAAAAATTTTCTGCGATATTCACGAAACCACTTTTCTTCAACTTGAATTGGGCTAAAAATCCATCCCTGAAAATAAAAATTCTCTGAGTAGTGTGGAAATGCTGATCCTTACCCTACCTGGGGTGTCCACTGAGCATTTCCGCGAACTCTAGTTGAAGTTCTCTAGGCATGGGATTTTGACATGTTACCCAAACCAAAAGTAATGAGTGGGAAACAATCAAGACAACAGATAGAAGCACTTGCATTTGAATGAGTTTCAAGCATGCTTGGGTACTCGTGTGATCTGAGTGACTCAGTTTTGTAATACAACTGTCGCGTGGTGCACCGCGACCTCCAGGCACCCCGGAGTTTCTGAAAAAAAATTTTCTGCGATTTTCACAAAACCACTTTTCTTCAACTTGAATTGGGCTAAAAATCCATCCCTGAAAATAAAAATTCTCTGAGTAGTGTGGAAATGCTGATCCTTACCCTGCCTGGGTTGTCCACTGAGCATTTCCTTGAACTCTACCTGAAGTTCTCTGGGCATGGGATTTTGACATGTTCCCCAAACCAAAAGGAATGAGTGGGAAAAAATCAAGAAAACAGATAGAAGCACTTGCATTTGAATGAGTTTCAAGCATGCTTGGGTACTCGTGTGATCTGAGTGACTCAGTTTTGGAATACAACTGTCGCGTAGTGCACCGCGACCTCCAGGCACCCCAGAGTTTTTTAAAAAAAAATTTCTGCGATTTTCACGAAACTACTTTTCTTCAACTTGAATTGGGCTAAAAATCCATCCCTGAAAATAAAAATTCTCTGAGTAGTGTGGAAATGCTGATCCTTACCCTACCTGGGGTGTCCACTAAGCATTTCCGCGAACTCTACTTGAAGTTCTCTGGGAATGGGATTTTGACATGTTACCCAAACCAAAAGGAATGAGTGGGAAACAATCAAGACAACAGATAGAAGCACTTGCATTTGAATGAGTTTCAAGCATGCTTCGGTACTCGTGTGATCTGAGTGACTCAGTTTTGGAATACAACTGTCGCGTGGTGCACCGCGACCTCCAGGCTCCCCGGAGTTTCTGAAAAAAAAATTTCTGCGATTTTCACGAAACCACTTTTCTTCAACTGGAATTGGGCTAAAAATCCATCCCTGAAAATAAAAATTCTCTGAGTAGTGTGGAAATGCTGATCCTTACCCTACCTGGGGTGTCCACTGAGCATTTCCGCGAACTCTAGTTGAAGTTCTGTGGGCATGGGATTTTGACATGTCACCCAAACCAAAAGGAATGAGTGGGAAACAATCAAGACAACATATAGAAGCACTTGCATTTGAATGAGTTTCAAGCATGCTTGGGTACTCGTGCGATCTGAGTGACTCAGTTTTGGAATACAACTGTCGCGTGGTGCACCGCGACCTCCAGGCACCCCGGAGTTTCTGAAAAAAATTTTCTGCGATTTTCACGAAACCACTTTTCTTCAACTTGAATTGGGCTAAAAATCCATCCCTGAAAATAAAAATTCTCTGAGTAGTGTGGAAATGCTGATCCTTACCCTGCCTGGGTTGTCCACTGAGCATTTCCGCGAACTCTACCTGAAGTTCTCTGGGCATGGGATTTTGACATGTTACCCAAACCAAAAGGAATGAGTGGGAAACAATCAAGACAACAGATGGAAGCACTTGCATTTGACTGAGTTTCAAGCATGCTTGGGTACTCGTGTGATCTGAGTGACTCAGTTTTGGAATACAACTGTCGCGTGGTGCACCGCGACCTCCAGGCACCCCGGAGTTTCTGAAAAAGATTTTTCTGCGATTTTCAGGAAATCCACTTTTCTTCAACTTGAATTGGGCTAAAAATCCATCCCTGAAAATAAAAATTCTCTGAGTAGTGTGGAAATGCTGATCCTTACCCTGCCTGGGTTGTCCACTGAGCATTTCCTTGAACTCTACCTGAAGTTCTCTGGGCATGGGATTTTGACATGTTCCCCAAACCAAAAGGAATGAGTGGGAAAAAATCAAGAAAACAGATAGAAGCACTTGCATTTGAATGAGTTTCAAGCATGCTTGGGTACTCGTGTGATCTGAGTGACTCAGTTTTGGAATACAACTGTCGCGTAGTGCACCGCGACCTTCAGGCACCCCGGAGTTTTTTTAAAAAAAATTTCTGCGATTTTCACGAAACTACTTTTCTTCAACTTGAATTGGGCTAAAAATCCATCCCTGAAAATAAGAATTCTCTGAGTAGTGTGGAAATGCTGATCCTTACCCTACCTGGGGTGTCCACTGAGCATTTCCGCGAACTCTAGTTGAAGTTCTCTAGGCATGGGATTTTGACATGTTACTCAAACCAAAAATAATGAGTGGGAAACAATCAAGACAACAGATAGAAGCACTTGCATTTGAATGAGTTTCAAGCATGCTTGGGTACTCGTGTGATCTGAGTGACTCAGTTTTGTAATACAACTGTCGCGTGGTGCACCGCGACCTCCAGGCACCCCGGAGTTTCTGAAAAAAATTTTTCTGCGATTTTCACGAAACCACTTTTCTTCAACTTGAATTGGGCTAAAAATCCATCCCTGAAAATAAAAATTCTCTGAGTAGTGTGGAAATGCTGATCCTTACCCTGCCTGGGTTGTCCACTGAGCATATCCTTGAACTCTACCTGAAGTTCTCTGGGCATGGGATTTTGACATGTTCCCCAAACCAAAAGGAATGAGTGGGAAAAAATCAAGAAAACAGATAGAAGCACTTGCATTTGAATGAGTTTCAAGCATGCTTGGGTACTCGTGTGATCTGAGTGACTCAGTTTTGGAATACAACTGTCGCGTGGTGCACCGCGACCTCCAGGCACCCCGGAGTTTCTGAAAAAGATTTTTCTGCGATTTTCAGGAAATCCACTTTTCTTCAACTTGAATTGGGCTAAAAATCCATCCCTGAAAATAAAAATTCTCTGAGTAGTGTGGAAATGCTGATCCTTACCCTGCCTGGGTTGTCCACTGAGCATTTCCTTGAACTCTACCTGAAGTTCTCTGGGCATGGGATTTTGACATGTTCCCCAAACCAAAAGGAATGAGTGGGAAAAAATCAAGAAAACAGATAGAAGCACTTGCATTTGAATGAGTTTCAAGCATGCTTGGGTACTCGTGTGATCTGAGTGACTCAGTTTTGGAATACAACTGTCGCGTAGTGCACCGCGACCTTCAGGCACCCCGGAGTTTTTTTAAAAAAAATTTCTGCGATTTTCACGAAACTACTTTTCTTCAACTTGAATTGGGCTAAAAATCCATCCCTGAAAATAAAAATTCTCTGAGTAGTGTGGAAATGCTGATCCTTACCCTACCTGGGGTGTCTACTAAGCATTTCCGCGAACTCTACTTGAAGTTCTCTGGGAATGGGATTTTGACATGTTACCCAAACCAAAAGGAATGAGTGGGAAACAATCAAGACAACAAATGGAAGCACTTGCATTTGAATGAGTTTCAAGCATGCTTGGGTACTCGTGTGATCTGAGTGACTCAGTTTTGGAATACAACTGTCGCGTGGTGCACCGCGACCTCCAGTCTCCCCGGAGTTTCTGAAAAAAATTTTTCTGCGATTTTCCCGAAACCACTTTTCTTCAACTTGAATTGGGCTAAAAATCCATCCCTGAAAATAAAAATTCTCTGAGTAGTGTGGAAATGCTGATCCTTACCCTGCCTGGGTTGTCCACTGAGCATTTCCACAAACTCTACCTGAAGTTCTCTGGGCATGGGATGTTGACATATTCCCCAAACCAAAAGGAATGAGTGGGAAACAATCAAGACAACAGATAGAAGCACTTACATTTGAATGAGTTTCAAGCATGCATGGGTACTCGTGTGATCTGAGTGACTCAGTTTTGTAATACAACTGTCGCGTGGTGCACCGCGACCTCCAGGCACCCCGGAGTTTCTGAAAAAAAATTTTCTGCGATTTTCACGAAACCACTTTTCTTCAACTTGAATTGGGCTAAAAATCCATCCCTGAAAATAAAAATTCTCTGAGTAGTGTGGAAATGCTGATCCTTACCCTGCCTGGGTTGTCCACTGAGCATATCCTTGAACTCTACCTGAAGTTCTCTGGGCATGGGATTTTGACATGTTCCCCAAACCAAAAGGAATGAGTGGGAAAAAATCAAGAAAACAGAGAGAAGCACTTGCATTTGAATGAGTTTCAAGCATGCTTGGGTACTCGTGTGATCTGAGTGACTCAGTTTTGGAATACAACTGTCGCGTGGTGCACCGCGACCTCCAGGCACCCCGGAGTTTTTTAAAAAAAAATTTCTGCGATTTTCACGAAACTACTTTTCTTCAACTTGAATTGGGCTAAAAATCCATCCCTGTAAATAAAAATTCTCTGAGTAGTGTGGAAATGCTGATCCTTACCCTACCTGGGGTGTCCACTAAGCATTTCCGCGAACTCTACTTGAAGTTCTCTGGGAATGGGATTTTGACATGTTACCCAAACCAAAAGGAATGAGTGGGAAACAATCAAGACAACAAATGGAAGCACTTGCATTTGAATGAGTTTCAAGCATGCTTGGGTACTCGTGTGATCTGAGTGACTCAGTTTTGGAATACAACTGTCGCGTGGTGCACCGCGACCTCCAGGCACCCCGGAGTTTCTGAAAAAATATTTTCTGCGATTTTCACGAAACCACTTTTCTTCAACTTGAATTGGGCTAAAAATCCATCCCTGAAAATAAAAATTCTCTGAGTAGTGTGGAAATGCTGATCCTAACCCTGCCTGGGTTGTCCACTGAGCATTTCCGCAAACTCTACCTGAAGTTCTCTGGGCATGGGATGTTGACATATTCCCCAAACCAAAAGGAATGAGTGGGAAACAATCAAGACAACAGATAGAAGCACTTGCATTTGAATGAGTTTCAAGCATGCTTCGGTACTCGTGTGATCTGAGTGACTCAGTTTTGGAATACAACTGTCGCGTGGTGCACCGCGACCTCCAGGCTCCCCGGAGTTTCTGAAAAAAATTTTTCTGCGATTTTCACGAAACCACTTTTCTTCAACTGGAATTGGGCTAAAAATCCATCCCTGAAAATAAAAATTCTCTGAGTAGTGTGGAAATGCTGATCCTTACCCTACCTGGGGTGTCCACTGAGCATTTTCGCGAACTCTACCTGAAGTTCTCTGGGCATGGGATTTTGACATGTTCCCCAAACCAAAAGGAATGAGTGGGAAACAATCAAGACAACATATAGAAGCACTTGCATTTGCATGAGTTTCAAGCATGCTTGGGTACTCGTGTGATCTGAGTGAATCTGTTTTGGAATACAACTGTCGCGTGGTGCACCGCGACTTCCAGGCACCCCGGAGTTTCTGAAAAAAATTTTCTGCGATTTTCACGAAACCACTTTTCTTCAACTTGAATTGGGCTAAAAATCCATCCCTGAAAATAAAAATTCTCTGAGTAGTGTGGAAATGCTGATCCTTACCCTACCTGGGGTGTCCACTGAGCATTTCCGCAAACTCTACTTGAAGTTCTGTGGGCATGGGATTTTGACATGTTACCCAAAGCAAAAGGAATGAGTGGGAAACAATCAAGACAACAGATAGAAGCACTTGCATTTGAATGAGTTTCAAGCATGCCTGGGTACTCGTGTGATCTGAGTGACTCAGTTTTGGAATACAACTGTCGCGTGGTGCACCGCGACTTCCAGGCACCCCTGAGTTTCTGAAAAAAATTTTTCTGCGATTTTCACGAAACCACTTTTCTTCAACTTGAATTGGGCTAAAAATCCATCCCTGAAAATAAAAAATTCTCTGAATAGTTTGGAAATGCTGATCCTTACCCTACCTGGGGTGTTAAACTGGGCATTTCCGCAAACTCTACTTGAAGTTCTCTGGGCATGGGATTTTGACATGTTACCCAAACGAAAAGGAATGAGTGGGAAACAATCAAGACAACAGATAGAAGCACTTGCATTTGAATGAGTTTCAAGCATGCTTGGGTACTCGTGTGATCTGAGTGACTCAGTTTTGAAATACAACTGTCGCGTGGTGCACCGCGACTTCCAGGCACCCCGGAGTTTCTGAAAAACAATTTTCTGCAATTTTCACGAAACCACTTTTCTTCAACTTGAATTGGGCTAAAAATCCATCCCTGAAAATAAAAATTCTCTGAGTAGTGTGGAAATACTGATCCTTACCCTACCTGGGGTGTCCACTGAGCATTTCCGCGAACTCTACTTGAAGTTCTCTGGGCATGGGATTTTGACATGTTACCCAAACCAAAAGGAATAAGTGGGAAACAATCGAGACAACAGATAGAAGCACTTGCATTTGCATGAGTTTCAAGCATGCTTGGGTACTCGTGTGATCTGAGTTACTCAGTTTTGGAATACAACTGTCGCGTGGTGCACCGCGACCTCCAGGTACCCCGGAGTTTCTGAAAACAAATTTTCTTTGATTTTCACGAAACCACTTTTCTTCAACTTGAATTGGGCTAAAAATCCATCCCCGAAAATAAAAATTATCTGAGTAGTGTGGAAATGCTGATCCTTACCCTGCCTGGGTTGTCCACTGAGCATTTCCTTGAACTCTAGCTGAAGTTCTCTGGGCATGGGATTTTGACATGTTCCCCAAACCAAAAGGAATGAGTGGGAAGAAATCAAGAAAACAAATAGAAGCACTTGCATTTGAATGAGTTTCAAGCATGCTTGGGTACTCGTGTGATCTGAGTGACTCAGTTTTGGAATACAACTGTCGCGTAGTGCACCGCGACCTCCAGGCACCCGGAGTTTTTTTAAAAAAAATTTCTGCGATTTTCACGAAACTACTTTTCTTCAACTTGAATTGGGCTAAAAATCCATCCCTGAAAATAAAAATTCTCTGAGTAGTGTGGAAATGCTGATCCTTACCCTACCTGGGGTGTCCACTAAGCATTTCCGCGAACTCTACTTGAAGTTCTCTGGGCATGGGATTTTGACATGTTACCCAAACCAAAAGGAATGAGTGGGAAACAATCAAGACAACAGATGGAAGCACTTGCATTTGACTGAGTTTCAAGCATGCTTGGGTACTCGTGTGATCTGAGTGACTCAGTTTTGGAATACAACTGTCGCGTGGTGCACCGCAACCTCCAGGTACCCCGGAGTTTCTGAAAAAAAATTTTCTGCGATTTTCACGAAACCACTTTTCTTCAACTTGAATTGGGCTAAAAATCCATCCCTGAAAATAAAAATTCTCTGAGTAGTGTGGAAATACTGATCTTTACCTTACCTGGGGTGTCCACTGAGCATTTCCGCGAACTCTACTTGAAGTTCTCTGGGCATGGGATTTTGACATGTTCCCCAAACCAAAAGGAATGAGTGGGAAACAATCAAGACAACAGATAGAAGCACTTGCATTTGAATGAGTTTCAAGCATGCTTGGGTACTCGTGTGATCTGAGTGACTCAGTTTTGGAATACAACTGTCGCGTGGTGCACCGCGACCTACAGGCACCCCGGAGTTTCTGAAAAAAAATTTTCTGCGATATTCACGAAACCACTTTTCTTCAACTTGAATTGGGCTAAAAATCCATCCCTGAAAATAAAAATTCTCTGAGTAGTGTGGAAATGCTGATCCTTACCCTACCTGGGGTGTCCACTGAGCATTTCCGCGAACTCTAGTTGAAGTTCTCTAGGCATGGGATTTTGACATGTTACCCAAACCAAAAGTAATGAGTGGGAAACAATCAAGACAACAGATAGAAGCACTTGCATTTGAATGAGTTTCAAGCATGCTTGGGTACTCGTGTGATCTGAGTGACTCAGTTTTGTAATACAACTGTCGCGTGGTGCACCGCGACCTCCAGGCACCCCGGAGTTTCTGAAAAAAAATTTTCTGCGATTTTCACAAAACCACTTTTCTTCAACTTGAATTGGGCTAAAAATCCATCCCTGAAAATAAAAATTCTCTGAGTAGTGTGGAAATGCTGATCCTTACCCTGCCTGGGTTGTCCACTGAGCATTTCCTTGAACTCTACCTGAAGTTCTCTGGGCATGGGATTTTGACATGTTCCCCAAACCAAAAGGAATGAGTGGGAAAAAATCAAGAAAACAGATAGAAGCACTTGCATTTGAATGAGTTTCAAGCATGCTTGGGTACTCGTGTGATCTGAGTGACTCAGTTTTGGAATACAACTGTCGCGTAGTGCACCGCGACCTCCAGGCACCCCAGAGTTTTTTAAAAAAAAATTTCTGCGATTTTCACGAAACTACTTTTCTTCAACTTGAATTGGGCTAAAAATCCATCCCTGAAAATAAAAATTCTCTGAGTAGTGTGGAAATGCTGATCCTTACCCTACCTGGGGTGTCCACTAAGCATTTCCGCGAACTCTACTTGAAGTTCTCTGGGAATGGGATTTTGACATGTTACCCAAACCAAAAGGAATGAGTGGGAAACAATCAAGACAACAGATAGAAGCACTTGCATTTGAATGAGTTTCAAGCATGCTTCGGTACTCGTGTGATCTGAGTGACTCAGTTTTGGAATACAACTGTCGCGTGGTGCACCGCGACCTCCAGGCTCCCCGGAGTTTCTGAAAAAAAAATTTCTGCGATTTTCACGAAACCACTTTTCTTCAACTGGAATTGGGCTAAAAATCCATCCCTGAAAATAAAAATTCTCTGAGTAGTGTGGAAATGCTGATCCTTACCCTACCTGGGGTGTCCACTGAGCATTTCCGCGAACTCTAGTTGAAGTTCTGTGGGCATGGGATTTTGACATGTCACCCAAACCAAAAGGAATGAGTGGGAAACAATCAAGACAACATATAGAAGCACTTGCATTTGAATGAGTTTCAAGCATGCTTGGGTACTCGTGCGATCTGAGTGACTCAGTTTTGGAATACAACTGTCGCGTGGTGCACCGCGACCTCCAGGCACCCCGGAGTTTCTGAAAAAAATTTTCTGCGATTTTCACGAAACCACTTTTCTTCAACTTGAATTGGGCTAAAAATCCATCCCTGAAAATAAAAATTCTCTGAGTAGTGTGGAAATGCTGATCCTTACCCTGCCTGGGTTGTCCACTGAGCATTTCCGCGAACTCTACCTGAAGTTCTCTGGGCATGGGATTTTGACATGTTACCCAAACCAAAAGGAATGAGTGGGAAACAATCAAGACAACAGATGGAAGCACTTGCATTTGACTGAGTTTCAAGCATGCTTGGGTACTCGTGTGATCTGAGTGACTCAGTTTTGGAATACAACTGTCGCGTGGTGCACCGCGACCTCCAGGCACCCCGGAGTTTCTGAAAAAGATTTTTCTGCGATTTTCAGGAAATCCACTTTTCTTCAACTTGAATTGGGCTAAAAATCCATCCCTGAAAATAAAAATTCTCTGAGTAGTGT
Organism: Lepisosteus platostomus; assembly: GCF_059453375.1. Taxonomy (NCBI): domain Eukaryota; kingdom Metazoa; phylum Chordata; class Actinopteri; order Semionotiformes; family Lepisosteidae; genus Lepisosteus; species Lepisosteus platostomus. The sequence continues at coordinate 80,806,207 of NC_142612.1, forward strand.
GGAAATGCTGATCCTTACCCTGCCTGGGTTGTCCACTGAGCATTTCCTTGAACTCTACCTGAAGTTCTCTGGGCATGGGATTTTGACATGTTCCCCAAACCAAAAGGAATGAGTGGGAAAAAATCAAGAAAACAGATAGAAGCACTTGCATTTGAATGAGTTTCAAGCATGCTTGGGTACTCGTGTGATCTGAGTGACTCAGTTTTGGAATACAACTGTCGCGTAGTGCACCGCGACCTTCAGGCACCCCGGAGTTTTTTTAAAAAAAATTTCTGCGATTTTCACGAAACTACTTTTCTTCAACTTGAATTGGGCTAAAAATCCATCCCTGAAAATAAGAATTCTCTGAGTAGTGTGGAAATGCTGATCCTTACCCTACCTGGGGTGTCCACTGAGCATTTCCGCGAACTCTAGTTGAAGTTCTCTAGGCATGGGATTTTGACATGTTACTCAAACCAAAAATAATGAGTGGGAAACAATCAAGACAACAGATAGAAGCACTTGCATTTGAATGAGTTTCAAGCATGCTTGGGTACTCGTGTGATCTGAGTGACTCAGTTTTGTAATACAACTGTCGCGTGGTGCACCGCGACCTCCAGGCACCCCGGAGTTTCTGAAAAAAATTTTTCTGCGATTTTCACGAAACCACTTTTCTTCAACTTGAATTGGGCTAAAAATCCATCCCTGAAAATAAAAATTCTCTGAGTAGTGTGGAAATGCTGATCCTTACCCTGCCTGGGTTGTCCACTGAGCATATCCTTGAACTCTACCTGAAGTTCTCTGGGCATGGGATTTTGACATGTTCCCCAAACCAAAAGGAATGAGTGGGAAAAAATCAAGAAAACAGATAGAAGCACTTGCATTTGAATGAGTTTCAAGCATGCTTGGGTACTCGTGTGATCTGAGTGACTCAGTTTTGGAATACAACTGTCGCGTGGTGCACCGCGACCTCCAGGCACCCCGGAGTTTCTGAAAAAGATTTTTCTGCGATTTTCAGGAAATCCACTTTTCTTCAACTTGAATTGGGCTAAAAATCCATCCCTGAAAATAAAAATTCTCTGAGTAGTGTGGAAATGCTGATCCTTAACCTGCCTGGGTTGTCCACTGAGCATTTCCTTGAACTCTACCTGAAGTTCTCTGGGCATGGGATTTTGACATGTTCCCCAAACCAAAAGGAATGAGTGGGAAAAAATCAAGAAAACAGATAGAAGCACTTGCATTTGAATGAGTTTCAAGCATGCTTGGGTACTCGTGTGATCTGAGTGACTCAGTTTTGGAATACAACTGTCGCGTAGTGCACCGCGACCTTCAGGCACCCCGGAGTTTTTTTAAAAAAAATTTCTGCGATTTTCACGAAACTACTTTTCTTCAACTTGAATTGGGCTAAAAATCCATCCCTGAAAATAAAAATTCTCTGAGTAGTGTGGAAATGCTGATCCTTACCCTACCTGGGGTGTCTACTAAGCATTTCCGCGAACTCTACTTGAAGTTCTCTGGGAATGGGATTTTGACATGTTACCCAAACCAAAAGGAATGAGTGGGAAACAATCAAGACAACAAATGGAAGCACTTGCATTTGAATGAGTTTCAAGCATGCTTGGGTACTCGTGTGATCTGAGTGACTCAGTTTTGGAATACAACTGTCGCGTGGTGCACCGCGACCTCCAGTCTCCCCGGAGTTTCTGAAAAAAATTTTTCTGCGATTTTCCCGAAACCACTTTTCTTCAACTTGAATTGGGCTAAAAATCCATCCCTGAAAATAAAAATTCTCTGAGTAGTGTGGAAATGCTGATCCTTACCCTGCCTGGGTTGTCCACTGAGCATTTCCGCAAACTCTACCTGAAGTTCTCTGGGCATGGGATGTTGACATATTCCCCAAACCAAAAGGAATGAGTGGGAAACAATCAAGACAACAGATAGAAGCACTTACATTTGAATGAGTTTCAAGCATGCATGGGTACTCGTGTGATCTGAGTGACTCAGTTTTGTAATACAACTGTCGCGTGGTGCACCGCGACCTCCAGGCACCCCGGAGTTTCTGAAAAAAAATTTTCTGCGATTTTCACGAAACCACTTTTCTTCAACTTGAATTGGGCTAAAAATCCATCCCTGAAAATAAAAATTCTCTGAGTAGTGTGGAAATGCTGATCCTTACCCTGCCTGGGTTGTCCACTGAGCATATCCTTGAACTCTACCTGAAGTTCTCTGGGCATGGGATTTTGACATGTTCCCCAAACCAAAAGGAATGAGTGGGAAAAAATCAAGAAAACAGAGAGAAGCACTTGCATTTGAATGAGTTTCAAGCATGCTTGGGTACTCGTGTGATCTGAGTGACTCAGTTTTGGAATACAACTGTCGCGTGGTGCACCGCGACCTCCAGGCACCCCGGAGTTTTTTAAAAAAAAATTTCTGCGATTTTCACGAAACTACTTTTCTTCAACTTGAATTGGGCTAAAAATCCATCCCTGTAAATAAAAATTCTCTGAGTAGTGTGGAAATGCTGATCCTTACCCTACCTGGGGTGTCCACTAAGCATTTCCGCGAACTCTACTTGAAGTTCTCTGGGAATGGGATTTTGACATGTTACCCAAACCAAAAGGAATGAGTGGGAAACAATCAAGACAACAAATGGAAGCACTTGCATTTGAATGAGTTTCAAGCATGCTTGGGTACTCGTGTGATCTGAGTGACTCAGTTTTGGAATACAACTGTCGCGTGGTGCACCGCGACCTCCAGGCACCCCGGAGTTTCTGAAAAAATATTTTCTGCGATTTTCACGAAACCACTTTTCTTCAACTTGAATTGGGCTAAAAATCCATCCCTGAAAATAAAAATTCTCTGAGTAGTGTGGAAATGCTGATCCTAACCCTGCCTGGGTTGTCCACTGAGCATTTCCGCAAACTCTACCTGAAGTTCTCTGGGCATGGGATGTTGACATATTCCCCAAACCAAAAGGAATGAGTGGGAAACAATCAAGACAACAGATAGAAGCACTTGCATTTGAATGAGTTTCAAGCATGCTTCGGTACTCGTGTGATCTGAGTGACTCAGTTTTGGAATACAACTGTCGCGTGGTGCACCGCGACCTCCAGGCTCCCCGGAGTTTCTGAAAAAAATTTTTCTGCGATTTTCACGAAACCACTTTTCTTCAACTGGAATTGGGCTAAAAATCCATCCCTGAAAATAAAAATTCTCTGAGTAGTGTGGAAATGCTGATCCTTACCCTACCTGGGGTGTCCACTGAGCATTTCCGCGAACTCTAGTTGAAGTTCTGTGGGCATGGGATTTTGACATGTCACCCAAACCAAAAGGAATGAGTGGGAAACAATCAAGACAACATATAGAAGCACTTGCATTTGAATGAGTTTCAAGCATGCTTGGGTACTCGTGCGATCTGAGTGACTCAGTTTTGGAATACAACTGTCGCGTGGTGCACCGCGACCTCCAGGCACCCCGGAGTTTCTGAAAAAAATTTTCTGCGATTTTCACGAAACCACTTTTCTTCAACTTGAATTGGGCTAAAAATCCATCCCTGAAAATAAAAATTCTCTGAGTAGTGTGGAAATGCTGATCCTTACCCTGCCTGGGTTGTCCACTGAGCATTTCCGCGAACTCTACCTGAAGTTCTCTGGGCATGGGATTTTGACATGTTCCCCAAACCAAAAGGAATGAGTGGGAAACAATCAAGACAACAGATAGAAGCACTTGCATTAGCATGAGTTTCAAGTATACTTGGGTACTCGTGTGATCTGAGTGACTCAGATTTGGAATACAACTGTTGCGTGGTGCACCGCGACCTCCAGGCACCCCGGAGTTTCTGAAAAAAAATTTTCTGCGATTTTCATGAAACCACTTTTCTTCAACTTGAATTGGGCTAAAAATCCATCCCTGAAAATATAAATTCTCTGAGTAGTGTGGAAATGCTGATCCTTACCCTGCCTGGGTTGTCCACTGAGCATTTCCGCGAACTCTACCTGAAGTTCTCTGGGAATGGGATTTTGACATGTTACCCAAACCAAAAGGAATGAGTGGGAAAAAATCAAGACAACAGTTAGAAGCACTTGCATTTGAATGAGTTTCAAGCATGCTTGGGTATTCGTGCGATCTGAGTGACTCAGTTTTGGAATACATCTGTCGCGTGGTGCACCGCGACATCCAGGCACCCTGGAGTTTCTGAAAAAAAATTTTCTGCGATTTTCACGAAACCACTTTTCTTCAACTTGAATTGGGCTAAAAATCCATCCCTGAAAATAAAAATTCTCTGAGTAGTGTGGAAATGCTGATCCTTACCCTGCCTGGGTTGTCCACTGAGCATTTCCGCGAACTCTACCTGAAGTTCTCTGGGCATGGGATTTTGACATGTTACCCAAACCAAAAGGAATGAGTGGGAAACAATCAAGACAACAGATAGAAGCACTTGCATTTGAATGAGTTTCAAGCATGCTTGGGTACTCGTGTGATCTGAGTGACTCAGTTTTGGAATACAACTGTCGCGTGGTGCACCGCGACCTCCAGGCACCCCGGAGTTTCTGAAAAAAAATTTTCTGCGATTTTCACGAAACCACTTTTCTTCAACTTGAATTGGGCTAAAAATCCATCCCTGAAAATAAAAATTCTCTGAGTAGTGTGGAAATGCTGATCCTTACCCTGCCTGGGTTGTTCACTGAGCATATCCTTGAACTCTACCTGAAGTTCTCTGGGCATGGGATTTTGACATGTTCCCCAAACTAAAAGGAATGAGTGGGAAAAAATCAAGAAAACAGATAGAAGCACTTGCATTTGAATGAGTTTCAAGCATGCTTGGGTACTCGTGTGATCTGAGTGACTCAGTTTTGGAATACAACTGTCGCGTGGTGCACCGCGACCTCCAGGCACCCCGGAGTTTTTTAAAAAAAAATTTCTGCGATTTTCACGAAACTACTTTTCTTCAACTTGAATTGGGCTAAAAATCCATCCCTGTAAATAAAAATTCTCTGAGTAGTGTGGAAATGCTGATCCTTACCCTACCTGGGGTGTCCACTAAGCATTTCCGCGAACTCTACTTGAAGTTCTCTGGGAATGGGATTTTGACATGTTACCCAAACCAAAAGGAATGAGTGGGAAACAAGCAAGACAACAAATGGAAGCACTTGCATTTGAATGAGTTTCAAGCATGCTTGGGTACTCGTGTGATCTGAGTGACTCAGTTTTGGAATACAACTGTCGCGTGGTGCACCGCGACCTCCAGTCTCCCCGGAGTTTCTGAAAAAAAATTTTCTGCGATTTTCCCGAAACCACTTTTCTTCAACTTGAATTGGGCTAAAAATCCATCCCTGAAAATAAAAATTCTCTGAGTAGTGTGGAAATGCTGATCCTTACCCTGCCTGGGTTGTCCACTGAGCATTTCCGCAAACTCTACCTGAAGTTCTCTGGGCATGGGATGTTGACATATTCCCCAAACCAAAAGGAATGAGTGGGAAACAATCAAGACAACAGATAGAAGCACTTGCATTAGCATGAGTTTCAAGTACACTTGGGTACTCGTGTGATCTGAGTGACTCAGATTTGGAATACAACTGTTGCGTGGTGCACCGCGACCTCCAGGCACCCCGGAGTTTCTGAAAAAAAATTTTCTGCGATTTTCATGAAACCACTTTTCTTCAACTTGAATTGGGCTAAAAATCCATCCCTGAAAATATAAATTCTCTGAGTAGTGTGGAAATGCTGATCCTTACCCTGCCTGGGTTGTCCACTGAGCATTTCCTTGAACTCTACCTGAAGTTCTGTGGGCATGGGATTTTGACATGTTCCCCAAACCAAAAGGAATGAGTAGGAAACAATCAAGACAACAGATAGAAGCACTTGCATTTGAATGAGTTTCAAGCATGCTTCGGTACTCGTGTGATCTGAGTGACTCAGTTTTGGAATACAACTGTCGCGTGGTGCACCGCGACCTCCAGGCTCCCCGGAGTTTCTGAAAAAAATTTTTCTGCGATTTTCCCGAAACCACTTTTCTTCAACTGGAATTGGGCTAAAAATCCATCCCTGAAAATAAAAATTCTCTGAGTAGTGTTGAAATGCTGATCCTTACCCTGCCTGGGTTCTCCACTGAGCATTTCCGCGAACTCTACCTGAAGTTCTCTGGGCATGGGATTTTGACATGTTCCCAAAACCAAAAGGAATGAGTGGGAAACAATCAAGACAACAGATAGAAGCACTTGCATTTGAATGAGTTTCAAGCATGCTTGGGTACTCGTGTGATCTGAGTGACTCAGTTTTGGAATACAACTGTCGCGTGGTGCACCGCGACCTCTAGGCACCCCGGAGTTTCTGAAAAAAATTTTTCTGCGATTTTCACGAAACCACTTTTCTTCAACTTGAATTGGGCTAAAAATCCTTCCCTGAAAATAAAAATTCTCTGAGTAGTGTGGAAATGCTGATCCTTACCCTGCCTGGGTTGTCCACTGAGCATTTCCTTGAACTCTACCTGAAGTTCTCTGGGCATGGGATTTTGACATGTTCCCCAAACCAAAAGGAATGAGTGGGAAAAAATCAAGAAAACAGATAGAAGCACTTGCATTTGAATGAGTATCAAGCATGCTTGGGTACTCGTGTGATCTGAGTGACTCAGTTTTGGAATACAACTGTCGCGTAGTGCACCGCGACCTTCAGGCACCCCGGAGTTTTTTTAAAAAAAATTTCTGCGATTTTCACGAAACTACTTTTCTTCAACTTGAATTGGGCTAAAAATCCATCCCTGAAAATAAAAATTCTCTGAGTATTGTGGAAATGCTGATCCTTACCCTACCTGGGGTGTCCACTAAGCATTTCCGCGAACTCTACTTGAAGTTCTCTGGGAATGGGATTTTGACATGTTACCCAAACCAAAAGGAATGAGTGGGAAACAATCAAGACAACAGATGGAAGCACTTGCATTTGACTGAGTTTCAATCATGCTTGGGTACTCGTGTGATCTGAGTGACTCAGTTTTGGAATACAACTGTCGCGTGGTGCACCGCGACCTCCAGGCACCCCGGAGTTTCTGAAAAAAAATTTTCTGCGATTTTCACGAAACCACTTTTCTTCAACTTGAATTGGGCTAAAAATCCATCCCTGAAAATAAAAATTCTCTGAGTAGTGTGGAAATGCTGATCCTTACCCTGCCTGGGTTGTCCACTGAGCATATCCTTGAACTCTACCTGAAGTTCTCTGGGCATGGGATTTTGACATGTTCCCCAAACCAAAAGGAATGAGTGGGAAAAAATCAAGAAAACAGAGAGAAGCACTTGCATTTGAATGAGTTTCAAGCATGCTTGGGTACTCGTGTGATCTGAGTGACTCAGTTTTGGAATACAACTGTCGCGTGGTGCACCGCGACCTCCAGGCACCCCGGAGTTTTTTAAAAAAAAATTTCTGCGATTTTCACGAAACTACTTTTCTTCAACTTGAATTGGGCTAAAAATCCATCCCTGTAAATAAAAATTCTCTGAGTAGTGTGGAAATGCTGATCCTTACCCTACCTGGGGTGTCCACTAAGCATTTCCGCGAACTCTACTTGAAGTTCTCTGGGAATGGGATTTTGACATGTTACCCAAACCAAAAGGAATGAGTGGGAAACAATCAAGACAACAAATGGAAGCACTTGCATTTGAATGAGTTTCAAGCATGCTTGGGTACTCGTGTGATCTGAGTGACTCAGTTTTGGAATACAACTGTCGCGTGGTGCACCGCGACCTCCAGGCACCCCGGAGTTTCTGAAAAAATATTTTCTGCGATTTTCACGAAACCACTTTTCTTCAACTTGAATTGGGCTAAAAATCCATCCCTGAAAATAAAAATTCTCTGAGTAGTGTGGAAATGCTGATCCTAACCCTGCCTGGGTTGTCCACTGAGCATTTCCGCAAACTCTACCTGAAGTTCTCTGGGCATGGGATGTTGACATATTCCCCAAACCAAAAGGAATGAGTGGGAAACAATCAAGACAACAGATAGAAGCACTTGCATTTGAATGAGTTTCAAGCATGCTTCGGTACTCGTGTGATCTGAGTGACTCAGTTTTGGAATACAACTGTCGCGTGGTGCACCGCGACCTCCAGGCTCCCCGGAGTTTCTGAAAAAAATTTTTCTGCGATTTTCACGAAACCACTTTTCTTCAACTGGAATTGGGCTAAAAATCCATCCCTGAAAATAAAAATTCTCTGAGTAGTGTGGAAATGCTGATCCTTACCCTACCTGGGGTGTCCACTGAGCATTTCCGCGAACTCTAGTTGAAGTTCTGTGGGCATGGGATTTTGACATGTCACCCAAACCAAAAGGAATGAGTGGGAAACAATCAAGACAACATATAGAAGCACTTGCATTTGAATGAGTTTCAAGCATGCTTGGGTACTCGTGCGATCTGAGTGACTCAGTTTTGGAATACAACTGTCGCGTGGTGCACCGCGACCTCCAGGCACCCCGGAGTTTCTGAAAAAAATTTTCTGCGATTTTCACGAAACCACTTTTCTTCAACTTGAATTGGGCTAAAAATCCATCCCTGAAAATAAAAATTATCTGAGTAGTGTGGAAATGCTGATCCTTACCCTGCCTGGGTTGTCCACTGAGCATTTCCGCGAACTCTACCTGAAGTTCTCTGGGCATGGGATTTTGACATGTTCCCCAAACCAAAAGGAATGAGTGGGAAACAATCAAGACAACAGATAGAAGCACTTGCATTAGCATGAGTTTCAAGTATACTTGGGTACTCGTGTGATCTGAGTGACTCAGATTTGGAATACAACTGTTGCGTGGTGCACCGCGACCTCCAGGCACCCCGGAGTTTCTGAAAAAAAATTTTCTGCGATTTTCATGAAACCACTTTTCTTCAACTTGAATTGGGCTAAAAATCCATCCCTGAAAATATAAATTCTCTGAGTAGTGTGGAAATGCTGATCCTTACCCTGCCTGGGTTGTCCACTGAGCATTTCCGCGAACTCTACCTGAAGTTCTCTGGGAATGGGATTTTGACATGTTACCCAAACCAAAAGGAATGAGTGGGAAAAAATCAAGACAACAGTTAGAAGCACTTGCATTTGAATGAGTTTCAAGCATGCTTGGGTATTCGTGCGATCTGAGTGACTCAGTTTTGGAATACATCTGTCGCGTGGTGCACCGCGACATCCAGGCACCCTGGAGTTTCTGAAAAAAAATTTTCTGCGATTTTCACGAAACCACTTTTCTTCAACTTGAATTGGGCTAAAAATCCATCCCTGAAAATAAAAATTCTCTGAGTAGTGTGGAAATGCTGATCCTTACCCTGCCTGGGTTGTCCACTGAGCATTTCCGCGAACTCTACCTGAAGTTCTCTGGGCATGGGATTTTGACATGTTACCCAAACCAAAAGGAATGAGTGGGAAACAATCAAGACAACAGATAGAAGCACTTGCATTTGAATGAGTTTCAAGCATGCTTGGGTACTCGTGTGATCTGAGTGACTCAGTTTTGGAATACAACTGTCGCGTGGTGCACCGCGACCTCCAGGCACCCCGGAGTTTCTGAAAAAAATTTTTCTGCGATTTTCACGAAACCACTTTTCTTCAACTTGAATTGGGCTAAAAATCCATCCCTGAAAATAAAAATTCTCTGAGTAGTGTGGAAATGCTGATCCTTACCCTGCCTGGGTTGTTCACTGAGCATATCCTTGAACTCTACCTGAAGTTCTCTGGGCATGGGATTTTGACATGTTCCCCAAACTAAAAGGAATGAGTGGGAAAAAATCAAGAAAACAGATAGAAGCACTTGCATTTGAATGAGTTTCAAGCATGCTTGGGTACTCGTGTGATCTGAGTGACTCAGTTTTGGAATACAACTGTCGCGTGGTGCACCGCGACCTCCAGGCACCCCGGAGTTTTTTAAAAAAAAATTTCTGCGATTTTCACGAAACTACTTTTCTTCAACTTGAATTGGGCTAAAAATCCATCCCTGTAAATAAAAATTCTCTGAGTAGTGTGGAAATGCTGATCCTTACCCTACCTGGGGTGTCCACTAAGCATTTCCGCGAACTCTACTTGAAGTTCTCTGGGAATGGGATTTTGACATGTTACCCAAACCAAAAGGAATGAGTGGGAAACAAGCTAGACAACAAATGGAAGCACTTGCATTTGAATGAGTTTCAAGCATGCTTGGGTACTCGTGTGATCTGAGTGACTCAGTTTTGGAATACAACTGTCGCGTGGTGCACCGCGACCTCCAGTCTCCCCGGAGTTTCTGAAAAAAAATTTTCTGCGATTTTCCCGAAACCACTTTTCTTCAACTTGAATTGGGCTAAAAATCCATCCCTGAAAATAAAAATTCTCTGAGTAGTGTGGAAATGCTGATCCTTACCCTGCCTGGGTTGTCCACTGAGCATTTCCGCAAACTCTACCTGAAGTTCTCTGGGCATGGGATGTTGACATATTCCCCAAACCAAAAGGAATGAGTGGGAAACAATCAAGACAACAGATAGAAGCACTTGCATTAGCATGAGTTTCAAGTACACTTGGGTACTCGTGTGATCTGAGTGACTCAGATTTGGAATACAACTGTTGCGTGGTGCACCGCGACCTCCAGGCACCCCGGAGTTTCTGAAAAAAAATTTTCTGCGATTTTCATGAAACCACTTTTCTTCAACTTGAATTGGGCTAAAAATCCATCCCTGAAAATATAAATTCTCTGAGTAGTGTGGAAATGCTGATCCTTACCCTGCCTGGGTTGTCCACTGAGCATTTCCTTGAACTCTACCTGAAGTTCTGTGGGCATGGGATTTTGACATGTTCCCCAAACCAAAAGGAATGAGTAGGAAACAATCAAGACAACAGATAGAAGCACTTGCATTTGAATGAGTTTCAAGCATGCTTCGGTACTCGTGTGATCTGAGTGACTCAGTTTTGGAATACAACTGTCGCGTGGTGCACCGCGACCTCCAGGCTCCCCGGAGTTTCTGAAAAAAATTTTTCTGCGATTTTCCCGAAACCACTTTTCTTCAACTGGAATTGGGCTAAAAATCCATCCCTGAAAATAAAAATTCTCTGAGTAGTGTTGAAATGCTGATCCTTACCCTGCCTGGGTTCTCCACTGAGCATTTCCGCGAACTCTACCTGAAGTTCTCTGGGCATGGGATTTTGACATGTTCCCAAAACCAAAAGGAATGAGTGGGAAACAATCAAGACAACAGATAGAAGCACTTGCATTTGAATGAGTTTCAAGCATGCTTGGGTACTCGTGTGATCTGAGTGACTCAGTTTTGGAATACAACTGTCGCGTGGTGCACCGCGACCTCTAGGCACCCCGGAGTTTCTGAAAAAAATTTTTCTGCGATTTTCACGAAACCACTTTTCTTCAACTTGAATTGGGCTAAAAATCCTTCCCTGAAAATAAAAATTCTCTGAGTAGTGTGGAAATGCTGATCCTTACCCTGCCTGGGTTGTCCACTGAGCATTTCCTTGAACTCTACCTGAAGTTCTCTGGGCATGGGATTTTGACATGTTCCCCAAACCAAAAGGAATGAGTGGGAAAAAATCAAGAAAACAGATAGAAGCACTTGCATTTGAATGAGTATCAAGCATGCTTGGGTACTCGTGTGATCTGAGTGACTCAGTTTTGGAATACAACTGTCGCGTAGTGCACCGCGACCTTCAGGCACCCCGGAGTTTTTTTAAAAAAAATTTCTGCGATTTTCACGAAACTACTTTTCTTCAACTTGAATTGGGCTAAAAATCCATCCCTGAAAATAAAAATTCTCTGAGTATTGTGGAAATGCTGATCCTTACCCTACCTGGGGTGTCCACTAAGCATTTCCGCGAACTCTACTTGAAGTTCTCTGGGAATGGGATTTTGACATGTTACCCAAACCAAAAGGAATGAGTGGGAAACAATCAAGACAACAGATGGAAGCACTTGCATTTGACTGAGTTTCAATCATGCTTGGGTACTCGTGTGATCTGAGTGACTCAGTTTTGGAATACAACTGTCGCGTGGTGCACCGCGACCTCCAGGCACCCCGGAGTTTCTGAAACAAAATTTCTGCGATTTTCACGAAACCACTTTTCTTCAACTTGAATTGGGCTAAAAATCCATCCCTGAAAATAAAAATTCTCTGAGTAGTGTGGAAATGCTGATCCTTACCCTGCCTGGGTTTTCCACTGAGCATTTCCGCGAACTCTACCTGAAGTTCTCTGGGCATGGGATTTTGACATGTTACCCAAACCAAAAGGAATGAGTGGGAAACAATCAAGACAACAGATGGAAGCACTTGCATTTGACTGAGTTTCAAGCATGCTTGGGTACTCGTGTGATCTGAGTGACTCAGTTTTGGAATACAACTGTCGTGTGGTGCACAGCGACCTCCAGGCACCCCGGAGTTTCTGAAAAAAATTTTTCTGCGATTTTCACGAAACCACTTTTCTTCAACTTGAATTGGGCTAAAAATCCATCCCTGAAAATAAAAATTCTCTGAGTAGTGTGGAAATGCTGATCCTTACCCTGCCTGGGTTGTCCACTGAGCATTTCCTTGAACTCTACCTGAAGTTCTCTGGGCATGGGATTTTGACATGTTCCCCAAACCAAAAGGAATGAGTGGGAAAAAATCAAGAAAACAGATAGAAGCATTTGCATTTGAATGAGTTTCAAGCATGCTTGGGTACTCGTGTGATCTGAGTGACTCAGTTTTGGAATACAACTGTCGCGTAGTGCACCGCGACCTCCAGGGACCGCGGAGTTTTTAAAAAAAAAAATTCTGCGATTTTCACGAAACTACTTTTCTTCAACTTGAATTGGGCTAAAAATCCATCCCTGAAAATAAAAATTCTCTGAGTAGTGTGGAAATGCTGATCCTTACCCTGCCTGGGTTGTCCACTGAGCATTTCCGCGAACTCTACTTGAAGTTCTCTGGGAATGGGATTTTGACATGTTACCCAAACCAAAAGGAATGAGTGGGAAAGAATCATGGAAAAAGATAGAAGCACCTGCATTTGAATGAGTTTCAAGGATGCTTGGGTACTCGTGTGATCTGAGTGACTCAGTTTTGGAATACAACTGTCGCGTGGTGCACCGCGACCTCCAGGCACCCCGGAGTTTCTGAAAAAAAATTTTCTGCGATTTTCACGAAACCACTTTTCTTCAACTTGATTTGGGCTAAAAATCCATCCCTGAAAATAAAAACTCTCTGAGTAGTGTGGAAATGCTGATCCTTACCCTACCTGGGGTGTCCACTGAGCATTTCCGCGAACTCTAGTTGAATTTCTCTGGGCATGGGATTTTGACATGTTCCCCAAACCAAAAGGAATGAGTGGGAAACAATCATGGAAACAGATAGAAGCACTTGCATTTGAATGAGTTTCAAGGATGCTTGGGTACTCGTGTGATCTGAGTGACTCAGTTTTGGAATACAACTGTCGCGTGGTGCACCGCGACCTCCAGGCACACCGGAGTTTCTGAAAAAAAATTTTCTGCGATTTTCACGAAACCACTTTTCTTCAACTTGATTTGGGCTAAAAATCCATCCCTGAAAATAAAAACTCTCTGAGTAGTGTGGAAATGCTGATCCTTACCCTACCTGGGGTGTCCACTGAGCATTTCCGCTAACTCTATCTGAAGTTCTCTGGGCATGGGATTTTGACATACTCACCAAACCAAAAGGAATGAGTGGGAAACAATCAAGACAACAGATAGAAGCACTTGCATTTGAATGAGTTTCAAGCATGCTTGGGTGCTCGTGTGATCTGAGTGACTCAGTTTTGGAATACAACTGTCGCGTGGTGCACCGCGACCTCCAGGCACCCCGGAGTTTCTGAAAAAAAATTTTCTGCGATTTTCACGAAACCACTTTTCTTCAACTTGAATTGGGCTAAAAATCCATCCCTGAAAATAAAAATTCTCTGAGTAGTGTGGAAATGCTGATCCTTACCCTGCCTGGGTTGTCCACTGAGCATTTCCGCGAACTCTATCTGAAGTTCTCTGGACATGGGATTTTGACATATTCCCCAAACCAAAAGGAATGAGTGGGAAACAATCAAGACAACAGGTAGAACCACTTGTATTTGAATGAGTTTCAAGCATGCTTGGGTGCTCGTGTGATCTTAGTGACTTGGATTTGGAATACAACTGTCGCGTGGTGCACCGCGACCTCCAGGCACCTCGGAGTTTCTGAAAAAAAATTTTCTGCGATTTTCACGAAACCACTTTTCTTCAACTTGAATTGGGCTAAAAATCCATCCCTGAAAATAAAAATTCTCTGAGTAGTGTGGAAATGCTGATCCTTACCCTGCCTGGGTTGTCCACTGAGCATTTCCGCGAACTCTATCTGAAGTTCTCTGGGCATGGGATTTTGACATATTCCCCAAACCAAAAGGAATGAGTGGGAAACAATCAAGACAACAGGTAGAACCACTTGTATTTGAATGAGTTTCAAGCATGCTTGGGTACTCGTATGATCTGAGTGACTCAGTTTTGGAATACAACTGTCGCGTGGTGCACCGCGACCTCCAGGCACCCCGGAGTTTCTGAAACAAAATTTCTGCGATTTTCACGAAACCACTTTTCTTCAACTTGAATTGGGCTAAAAATCCATCCCTGAAAATAAGAATTCTCTGAGTAGTGTGGAAATGCTGATCCTTACCCTACCTGGGTTATCCACTGAGCATTTCCGCGAACTCTATCTGAAGTTCTCTGGGCATGGGATTTTGACATATTCCCCAAACCAAAAGGAATGAGTGGGAAGCAATCAAGACAACAGATAGAAGCACTTGCATTTGAATGAGTTTCAAGCATGCTTGGGTGTTCGTGTGATCTGAGTGACTCAGTTTTGGAATACAACTGTCGCGTGGTGCACCGCGACCTCCAGGCACCCCGGAGTTTCTGAAAAAAACTTTTCTGCGATTTTCACGAAACCACTTTTCTTCAACTTGAATTGGGCTAAAAATCCTTCCCTGAAAATAAAAATTCTCTGAGTAGTGTGGAAATGCTGATCCTTACCCTGCCTGGGTTGTCCACTGAGCATTTCCTTGAACTCTACCTGAAGTTCTCTGGGCATGGGATTTTGACATGTTCCCCAAACCAAAAGGAATGAGTGGGAAAAAATCAAGAAAACAGATAGAAGCACTTGCATTTGAATGAGTATCAAGCATGCTTGGGTACTCGTGTGATCTGAGTGACTCAGTTTTGGAATACAACTGTCGCGTAGTGCACCGCGACCTTCAGGCACCCCGGAGTTTTTTTAAAAAAAATTTCTGCGATTTTCACGAAACTACTTTTCTTCAACTTGAATTGGGCTAAAAATCCATCCCTGAAAATAAAAATTCTCTGAGTATTGTGGAAATGCTGATCCTTACCCTACCTGGGGTGTCCACTAAGCATTTCCGCGAACTCTACTTGAAGTTCTCTGGGAATGGGATTTTGACATGTTACCCAAACCAAAAGGAATGAGTGGGAAACAATCAAGACAACAGATGGAAGCACTTGCATTTGACTGAGTTTCAATCATGCTTGGGTACTCGTGTGATCTGAGTGACTCAGTTTTGGAATACAACTGTCGCGTGGTGCACCGCGACCTCCAGGCACCCCGGAGTTTCTGAAACAAAATTTCTGCGATTTTCACGAAACCACTTTTCTTCAACTTGAATTGGGCTAAAAATCCATCCCTGAAAATAAAAATTCTCTGAGTAGTGTGGAAATGCTGATCCTTACCCTGCCTGGGTTTTCCACTGAGCATTTCCGCGAACTCTACCTGAAGTTCTCTGGGCATGGGATTTTGACATGTTACCCAAACCAAAAGGAATGAGTGGGAAACAATCAAGACAACAGATGGAAGCACTTGCATTTGACTGAGTTTCAAGCATGCTTGGGTACTCGTGTGATCTGAGTGACTCAGTTTTGGAATACAACTGTCGTGTGGTGCACAGCGACCTCCAGGCACCCCGGAGTTTCTGAAAAAAATTTTTCTGCGATTTTCACGAAACCACTTTTCTTCAACTTGAATTGGGCTAAAAATCCATCCCTGAAAATAAAAATTCTCTGAGTAGTGTGGAAATGCTGATCCTTACCCTGCCTGGGTTGTCCACTGAGCATTTCCTTGAACTCTACCTGAAGTTCTCTGGGCATGGGATTTTGACATGTTCCCCAAACCAAAAGGAATGAGTGGGAAAAAATCAAGAAAACAGATAGAAGCATTTGCATTTGAATGAGTTTCAAGCATGCTTGGGTACTCGTGTGATCTGAGTGACTCAGTTTTGGAATACAACTGTCGCGTAGTGCACCGCGACCTCCAGGGACCGCGGAGTTTTTAAAAAAAAAAATTCTGCGATTTTCACGAAACTACTTTTCTTCAACTTGAATTGGGCTAAAAATCCATCCCTGAAAATAAAAATTCTCTGAGTAGTGTGGAAATGCTGATCCTTACCCTGCCTGGGTTGTCCACTGAGCATTTCCGCGAACTCTACTTGAAGTTCTCTGGGAATGGGATTTTGACATGTTACCCAAACCAAAAGGAATGAGTGGGAAAGAATCATGGAAAAAGATAGAAGCACCTGCATTTGAATGAGTTTCAAGGATGCTTGGGTACTCGTGTGATCTGAGTGACTCAGTTTTGGAATACAACTGTCGCGTGGTGCACCGCGACCTCCAGGCACCCCGGAGTTTCTGAAAAAAAATTTTCTGCGATTTTCACGAAACCACTTTTCTTCAACTTGATTTGGGCTAAAAATCCATCCCTGAAAATAAAAACTCTCTGAGTAGTGTGGAAATGCTGATCCTTACCCTACCTGGGGTGTCCACTGAGCATTTCCGCGAACTCTAGTTGAATTTCTCTGGGCATGGGATTTTGACATGTTCCCCAAACCAAAAGGAATGAGTGGGAAACAATCATGGAAACAGATAGAAGCACTTGCATTTGAATGAGTTTCAAGGATGCTTGGGTACTCGTGTGATCTGAGTGACTCAGTTTTGGAATACAACTTTCGCGTGGTGCACCGCGACCTCCAGGCACACCGGAGTTTCTGAAAAAAAATTTTCTGCGATTTTCACGAAACCACTTTTCTTCAACTTGATTTGGGCTAAAAATCCATCCCTGAAAATAAAAACTCTCTGAGTAGTGTGGAAATGCTGATCCTTACCCTACCTGGGGTGTCCACTGAGCATTTCCGCTAACTCTATCTGAAGTTCTCTGGGCATGGGATTTTGACATACTCACCAAACCAAAAGGAATGAGTGGGAAACAATCAAGACAACAGATAGAAGCACTTGCATTTGAATGAGTTTCAAGCATGCTTGGGTGCTCGTGTGATCTGAGTGACTCAGTTTTGGAATACAACTGTCGCGTGGTGCACCGCGACCTCCAGGCACCCCGGAGTTTCTGAAAAAAAATTTTCTGCGATTTTCACGAAACCACTTTTCTTCAACTTGAATTGGGCTAAAAATCCATCCCTGAAAATAAAAATTCTCTGAGTAGTGTGGAAATGCTGATCCTTACCCTGCCTGGGTTGTCCACTGAGCATTTCCGCGAACTCTATCTGAAGTTCTCTGGACATGGGATTTTGACATATTCCCCAAACCAAAAGGAATGAGTGGGAAACAATCAAGACAACAGGTAGAACCACTTGTATTTGAATGAGTTTCAAGCATGCTTGGGTGCTCGTGTGATCTTAGTGACTTGGATTTGGAATACAACTGTCGCGTGGTGCACCGCGACCTCCAGGCACCTCGGAGTTTCTGAAAAAAAATTTTCTGCGATTTTCACGAAACCACTTTTCTTCAACTTGAATTGGGCTAAAAATCCATCCCTGAAAATAAAAATTCTCTGAGTAGTGTGGAAATGCTGATCCTTACCCTGCCTGGGTTGTCCACTGAGCATTTCCGCGAACTCTATCTGAAGTTCTCTGGGCATGGGATTTTGACATATTCCCCAAACCAAAAGGAATGAGTGGGAAACAATCAAGACAACAGGTAGAACCACTTGTATTTGAATGAGTTTCAAGCATGCTTGGGTACTCGTATGATCTGAGTGACTCAGTTTTGGAATACAACTGTCGCGTGGTGCACCGCGACCTCCAGGCACCCCGGAGTTTCTGAAACAAAATTTCTGCGATTTTCACGAAACCACTTTTCTTCAACTTGAATTGGGCTAAAAATCCATCCCTGAAAATAAGAATTCTCTGAGTAGTGTGGAAATGCTGATCCTTACCCTACCTGGGTTATCCACTGAGCATTTCCGCGAACTCTATCTGAAGTTCTCTGGGCATGGGATTTTGACATATTCCCCAAACCAAAAGGAATGAGTGGGAAGCAATCAAGACAACAGATAGAAGCACTTGCATTTGAATGAGTTTCAAGCATGCTTGGGTGTTCGTGTGATCTGAGTGACTCAGTTTTGGAATACAACTGTCGCGTGGTGCACCGCGACCTCCAGGCACCCCGGAGTTTCTGAAAAAAACTTTTCTGCGATTTTCACGAAACCACTTTTCTTCAACTTGAATTGGGCTAAAAATCCATCCCTAAAAATAAAAATACTCTGAGTAGTGTGGAAATGCTGATCCTTACCCTGCCTGGGTTGTCCACTGATCATTTCTGAGAACTCTATCTGAAGTTCTCTGGGCATGGGATTTTGACATATTCCTCAAACCAAAACGAATGAGTAAGAAACAATCAAGACAACAGATAGAACCACTTGTATTTGAATGAGTTTCAAGCATGCTTGGGTGCTCGAGTGATCTGAGTGACTCGGTTTTGGAATACAACTGTCGCGTAGTGCACCGCGACCTCCAGGCACCCCGGAGTTTCAGAAAAAAAATTTTCTGCGATTTTCACGAAACCACTTTTTTTCAACTTGAATTGGGCTAAAAATCCATCCCTGAAAATAAAAATTCTCTGAGTAGTGTGGAAATGCTGATCCTTACCCTGCCTGGGTTGTCCACTGAGCATTTCCGCGAACTCTATCTGAAGTTCTCTGGGCATGGGATTTTGACATATTCCCCAAACCAAAAGGAATGAGTGGGAAACAATCAAGACAACAGGTAGAACCACTTGTATTTGAATGAGTTTCAAGCATGCTTGGGTACTCGTATGATCTGAGTGACTCAGTTTTGGAATACAACTGTCGCGTGGTGCACCGCGACCTCCAGGCACCCCGGAGTTTCTGAAACAAAATTTCTGCGATTTTCACGAAACCACTTTTCTTCAACTTGAATTGGGCTAAAAATCCATCCCTGAAAATAAGAATTCTCTGAGTAGTGTGGAAATGCTGATCCTTACCCTGCCTGGGTTTTCCACTGAGCATTTCCTTGAACTCTACCTGAAGTTCTCTGGGCATGGGATTTTGACATGTTCCCCAAACCAAAAGGAATGAGTGGGAAAAAATCAAGAAAACAGATAGAAGCACTTGCATTTGAATGAGTTTCAAGCATGCTTGGGTACTCGTGTGATCTGAGTGACTCAGTTTTGGAATACAACTGTCACGTAGGGCACCGCGACCTCCAGGCACCGCGGAGTTTTTTTAAAAAAAATTTCTGCGATTTTCACGAAACTACTTTTCTTCAACTTGAATTGGGCTAAAAATCCATCCCTGAAAATAAAAATTCTCTGAGTAGTGTGGAAATGCTGATCCTTACCCTGCCTGGGTTGTCCACTGAGCATTTCCGCGAACTCTACTTGAAGTTCTCTGGGAATGGGATTTTGACATGTTACCCAAACCAAAAGGAATGAGTGGGAAACAATCATGGAAAAAGATAGAAGCACCTGCATTTGAATGAGTTTCAAGGATGCTTGGGTACTCGTGTGATCTGAGTGACTCAGTTTTGGAATACAACTGTCGCGTGGTGCACCGCGACCTCCAGGCACCCCGGAGTTTCTGAAAAAAAATTTTCTGCGATTTTCACGAAACCACTTTTCTTCAACTTGATTTGGGCTAAAAATCCATCCCTGAAAATAAAAACTCTCTGAGTAGTGTGGAAATGCTGATCCTTACCCTACCTGGGGTGTCCACTGAGCATTTCCGCGAACTCTAGTTGAATTTCTCTGGGCATGGGATTTTGACATGTTCCCCAAACCAAAAGGAATGAGTGGGAAACAATCATGGAAACAGATAGAAGCACTTGCATTTGAATGAGTTTCAAGGATGCTTGGGTACTCGTGTGATCTGAGTGACTCAGTTTTGGAATACAACTGTCGCGTGGTGCACCGCGACCTCCAGGCACACCGGAGTTTCTGAAAAAAAATTTTCTGCGATTTTCACGAAACCACTTTTCTTCAACTTGATTTGGGCTAAAAATCCATCCCTGAAAATAAAAACTCTCTGAGTAGTGTGGAAATGCTGATCCTTACCCTACCTGGGGTGTCCACTGAGCATTTCCGCGAACTCTAGATGAAGTTCTCTGGGCATGGGATTTTGACATGTTCCACAAACCAAAAGGAATGAGTGGGAAACAATCATGGAAACAGATAGAAGCACTTGCATTTGAATGAGTTTCAAGGATGCTTGGGTACTCGTGTGATCTGAGTGACTCAGTTTTGGAATACAACTGTCGCGTGGTGCACCGCGACCTCCAGGCACCCCGGAGTTTCTGAAAAAAAAATTTCTGCGATTTTCACGAAACCACTTTTCTTCAACTTGATTTGGGCTAAAAATCCATCCCTGAAAATAAAAACTCTCTGAGTAGTGTGGAAATGCTGATCCTTACCCTACCTGGGGTGTCCACTGAGCATTTCCGCTAACTCTATCTGAAGTTCTCTGGGCATGGGATTTTGACATACTCACCAAACCAAAAGGAATGAGTGGGAAACAATCAAGACAACAGATAGAAGCACTTGCATTTGAATGAGTTTCAAGCATGCTTGGGTGCTCGTGTGATCTGAGTGACTCAGTTTTGGAATACAACTGTCGCGTGGTGCACCGCGACCTCCAGGCACCCCGGAGTTTCTGAAAAAAAATTTTCAGCGATTTTCACGAAACCACTTTTCTTCAACTTGAATTGGGCTAAAAATCCATCCCTGAAAATAAAAATTCTCTGAGTAGTGTGGAAATGCTGATCCTTACCCTGCCTGGGTTGTCCACTGAGCATTTCCGCGAACTCTATCTGAAGTTCTCTGGGCATGGGATTTTGACATATTCCCCAAACCAAAAGGAATGAGTGGGAAACAATCAAGACAACAGATAGAAGCACTTGCATTTGAATGAGTTTCAAGCATGCTTGGGTGCTCGTGTGATCTGAGTGACTCAGTTTTGGAATACAACTGTCGCGTGGTGCACCGCGACCTCCAGGCACCCCTGAGTTTCTGAAAAAAAATTTTCTGCGATTTTCACGAAACCACTTTTCTTCAACTTGAATTGGGCTAAAAATCCATCCCTGAAAATAAAAATTCTCTGAGTAGTGTGGAAATGCTGATCCTTACCCTGCCTGGGTTGTCCACTGAGCATTTCCGCTAACTCTATCTGAAGTTCTCTGGGCATGGGATTTTGACATATTCCCCAAACCAAAAGGAATGAGTGGGAAACAATCAAGACAACAGGTAGAACCACTTGTATTTGAATGAGTTTCAAGCATGCTTGGGTGCTCGTGTGATCTTAGTGACTTGGATTTGGAATACAACTGTCGCGTGGTGCACCGCGACCTCCAGGCACCCCGGAGTTTCTGAAAAAAAATTTTCTGCGATTTTCACGAAACCACTTTTCTTCAACTTGAATTGGGCTAAAAATCCATCCCTGAAAATAAAAATTCTCTGAGTAGTGTGGAAATGCTGATCCTTACCCTGCCTGGGTTGTCCACTGAGCATTTCCGCGAACTCTATCTGAAGTTCTCTGGGCATGGGATTTTGACATATTCCCCAAACCAAAAGGAATGAGTGGGAAACAATCAAGACAACAGATAGAAGCACTTGCATTTGAATGAGTTTCAAGCATGCTTGGATGCTCGTGTGATCTGAGTGACTCAGTTTTGGAATACAACTGTCGCGTGGTGCACCGCGACCTCCAGGCACCCCGGAGTTTCTGAAAAAAACTTTTCTGCGATTTTCACGAAACCACTTTTCTTCAACTTGAATTGGGCTAAAAATCCATCCCTGAAAATAAAAATTCTCTGAGTAGTGTGGAAATGCTGATCCTTACCCTGCCTGGGTTGTCCACTGAGCATTTCCGCGAACTCTATCTGAAGTTCTCTGGGCATGGGATTTTGACATATTCCCCAAACCAAAAGGAATGAGTGGGAAACAATCAAGACAACAGGTAGAACCACTTGTATTTGAATGAGTTTCAAGCATGCTTGGGTGCTCGAGTGATCTGAGTGACTCGGTTTTGGAATACAACTGTCGCGTGGTGCACCGCGACCTCCAGGCACCCCGGAGTTTCTGAAAAAAAATTTTCTGCGATTTTCACGAAACCACTTTTCTTCAACTTGAATTGGGCTAAAAATCCATCCCTGAAAATAAAAATTCTCTGAGTAGTGTGGAAATGCTGATCCTTACCCTGCCTGGGTTGTCCACTGAGCATTTCCGGTAACTCTATCTGAAGTTCTCTGGGCATGGGATTTTGACATACTCACCAAACCAAAAGGAATGAGTGGGAAACAATCAAGACAACAGATAGAAGCACTTGCATTTGAATGAGTTTCAAGCATGCTTGGGTGCTCGTGTGATCTGTGTGACTCAGTTTTGGAATACAACTGTCGCGTGGTGCACCGCGACCTCCAGGCACCCCGGAGTTTCTGAAAAAAAATTTTCTGCGATTTTCACGAAACCACTTTTCTTCAACTTGAATTGGGCTAAAAATCCATCCCTGAAAATAAAAATTCTCTGAGTAGTGTGGAAATGCTGATCCTTTCCCTGCCTGGGTTGTCCACTGAGCATTTCCGCTAACTCTATCTGAAGTTCTCTGGGCATGGGATTTTGACATATTCCCCAAACCAAAAGGAATGAGTGGGAAACAATCAAGACAACAGATAGAAGCACTTGCATTTGAATGAGTTTCAAGCATGCTTGGGTGATCGTGTGATCTGAGTGACTCAGTTTTGGAATACAACTTTCGCGTGGTGCACCGCGACCTCCAGGCACCCCGGAGTTTCTGAAAAAAAATTTTCTGTGATTTTCACGAAACCACTTTTCTTCAACTTGAATTGGGCTAAAAATCCATCCCTGAAAATAAAAGTTCTCTGAGTAGTGTGGAAACGCTGATCCTTACCCTGCCTGGGTTGTCCACTGAGCATTTCCGCGAACTCTATCTGAAGTTCTCTGGGCATGGGATTTTGACATATTCCCCAAACCAAAAGGAATGAGTGGGAAACAATCAAGACAACAGATAGAACCACTTGTATTTGAATGAGTTTCAAGCATGCTTGGGTGCTCGTGTGATCTGAGTGACTTGGATTTGGAATACAACTGTCGCGTGGTGCACCGCGACCTCCAGGCACCCCGGAGTTTCTGAAAAAAACTTTTCTGCGATTTTCACGAAACCACTTTTCTTCAACTTGAATTGGGCTAAAAATCCATCCCTGAAAATAAAAATACTCTGAGTAGTGTGGAAATGCTGATCCTTACCCTGCCTGGGTTGTCCACTGATCATTTCTGAGAACTCTATCTGAAGTTCTCTGGGCATGGGATTTTGACATATTCCTCAAACCAAAAGGAATGAGTAGGAAACAATCAAGACAACAGATAGAACCACTTGTATTTGAATGAGTTTCAAGCATGCTTGGGTGCTCGAGTGATCTGAGTGACTCGGTTTTGGAATACAACTGTCGCGTGGTGCACCGCGACCTCCAGGCACCCCGGAGTTTCTGAAAAAAAATTTTCTGCGATTTTCACGAAACCACTTTTCTTCAACTTGAATTGGGCTAAAAATCCATCCCTGAAAATAAAAATTCTCTGAGTAGTGTGGAAATGCTGATCCTTACCCTGCCTGGGTTGTCCACTGAGCATTTCCGCTAACTCTATCTGAAGTTCTCTGGGCATGGGATTTTGAGATACTCACCAAACCAAAAGGAATGAGTGGGAAACAATCAAGACAACAGATAGAAGCACTTGCATTTGAATGAGTTTCAAGCATGCTTGGGTGCTCGTGTGATCTGAGTGACTCAGTTTTGGAATACAACTGTCGCGTGGTGCACCGCGACCTCCAGGCACCCCGGAGTTTCTGAAAAAAAATGTTCTGCGATTTTCACGAAACCACTTTTCTTCAACTTGAATTGGGCTAAAAATCCATCCCTGAAAATAAAAATTCTCTAAGTAGTGTGGAAATGCTGATCCTTACCCTGCCTGGGTTGTCCACTGAGCATTTCCGCTAACTCTATCTGAAGTTCTCTGGGCATGGGATTTTGACATACAGATGCAGCCATTCAAAATGCGCGGTAAAAACCCGCGGTACGGTAACCTACCCACAAGCCACCGCGGGCTACCGGAGCATACCGCAGGGCAAGTGATTGGCTGGCCAAAATGACCGACAGGGGCACTCGTGGTGCATTGGTTGGTAGTGCAAAGATTGAATCATTTAATGTCTTTACTGTGCACATTTTAATCCGCTTAGTTTTGAATATTTATATGGATTTTACCACTAAAGGGAAATTTTAGTAGCTGAGCATAAAAAGAAGAGGAGCATAACGCATCTGAAGGTCATAAACGATATTAATTTAAAACATTACTGTATGTATGTAAACTGTACTGTGTATGGCTGGTCTTGGTAGTTTACAGAAAAAATACACACCAGTCTTCCATTTCTCCCTAAACATTTTAAGCATGAAAGTTTTATGAAACGGTACCCAAATATGCGATTGCTGTATAGAATGAATTTTAATTAAAAAAAAATATTTAACACGAACATTAAGCTGTTTACATCTTCCGCCTGAGAACAGTCACCCGTTGCTACCCAACGCAGAATGGTGATTGGTTGACACCATCTGACACCCCTCTGATTGGAGAAAAAAGACGTGCTGGTTTGCTATACCAGGAAGAGAATTTCTTTCAATTCTAAACGTGTATTTTAAAAGTTTAAGAAGTAAAAACCTTACAGCGTACACAGATTTCTAAACTGATCAGGATCGTTATCTTTGTCTTATGCATAATAATGTTCACCGCTCTGTCCAGCAAATTAATAATAAACTTTATTTTATATAGCGTTTTAAACGAATAAGTAATTAGATTGCTCATAAACCTAATCACTTGCTTTTTCTTTTTATTTAGGCTCAGATTACAACTATAGATCGAATTATTAATAACCATAATAACAACCAACCAACAAAAAACAACCATATAAACATAATGGTGGTGCTGGACCTTCCAGTTTTATTTATTTATTTTTTAATCGCGTAACATAAACATATTACCGTATGCAAACTGTACTGTATACAATATGTACATGTATATTTAATGTCTTAACTGTGCCCGTTTAAGTATTGAATATTCATATCTAATTTTACCACTGAAGGGAAATCTTAACATAAACATACAGTATATGGCTGGTCTCGGTACTTTAAAGAAAAAAATACACACCGGTATTCCATTTCTCCCTAAACATTGTAAGCTTCGAAGTCTTTAACTAACGTGATACCGGAGTCAACAAGCATACTTTTAGAATTTGATTAAAAGGGAATATAATATGGAATCGCGTATCTCAAGAAATTAATAACGATATAATTATATTCATGTTGCAAAAGAACTGCAACGGACATAAAAACTCCCTTGCATGGTTTCATTACGACCAGAATCGGTCTTGAGATATTTTTAACTTGATTTACAGTATTTGAGAGGTATGTCTTAACACCGATACTACAGTGCTTAAGTACTGCTCACATATATGTTTCTAGGTTTATATTATGCATTTCATACGGTCAAATTACTTTTGAGCAATAAGAAGCGAGAAACGGTATGCGTTTTACTTTCGTTTTGTGCTGGGACCCGTGGATTGATTAGAGATATCAAGTACATACAAGTCATTTTTTAAATGTTGTAGTTCGTCTTGAAAAAATGTTACGAGTACATCATCTATCAACAATTACACAGGTTCTGTTTCCATATTGCGGATTTTGGTTACGTAATATTATTTTCTAGATTTCACGTTGTGAATATGATGGGATGTCTGATGGGATGTTTCTAAAAATCCACCCTCTGTAAAACGTCTTCTCTAGTTGTCCTGCATATGTATTCGCTAATGAAGCTGTGTGTTCTGAGCCTAGATCTCTACATTTCTGTATGAACCAGCTTAGAGGGCTAAAGACAGCTTGTGTTTAAATTGAGTGTAAGGCAATTTATGCTTCTAAAGTCATGGTCAGCATTTATCTTTGTACTGTGTTGTAAACTTGTTCTGTGCCAAGTCACATTATTTTATAGCGTTTTTAAAGCGTTATCAAATACGGTGTTACTGTAGTTTACTGAGTCCCATGTCACATGGTCTGTGATTGAAACCTGTAAAACCGGTTTAATTCGTCACAGCCAGCACTCTTCAGGTGTGAGGGTCTTCTGCTCAGAATGAAACGCTAAAATGTTTGTGTATATTCTAATGGTAGTGGGGGCGGGGTGTGTGGGAATAAGTTTGGTTGAAACATTTTCTCTGAAAGCATTTTCTTCTTGTAACCGATCTTGTTACAGCATGTTACAGTTTACTATTATTAACCATATTAATTTTAAGTGCTTAATGTAAAATCTTGTAAAAATATATTTTCATTGTTCAAATATACATTAAGTCTGACTATCATATAATAAGTTAAATACAAAACTAAAGAAAAAATAGGGTTAAATATAATTCAAAATATTTTGCTAACAATGTTAACTGTTTATGAATAATAAAATGTATTAACTAAGGAGTAGGATGGCACAGTTGTTAGTATGTTTTTTGTTTTTTTTTAACCCAATCTCCGGGAAACCATTAGTACGATGGTGAATCGGAGATTCTCAACCCTTGCTGCGTACGACTGGAAAAGAATTCGTGATCGGATCAACGAAATGCTTCGTAGGAGGAGGCAGTCTTTTCCTCTTGTCTAACAGTCTGTCCACAAACAAAACATTCCTGTTAGACAAGAGGAATTGAAAAAAAAACAATGTTGTCAATGAAAACCGGTGTGTGTGTCTCTCCCTGCTGGATGTCCCTCTCACAAACTGCTGAATGAATAAAATAATTTTATTGAAAACGAGTTTGCGATTGTCTGGTCTTTAAATTCTGTAGATACGCGATTCCATATTATATTCCCTTTTAATCAAATTCTAAAAGTATGCTTGTTGACTCCGGTATCGCGTTAGTTAAAGACTTCGATGCTTAAAATGTTTAGGGAGAAATGGAATACTGGTGTGTATGTTTTCTTTAAAGTACCGAGACCAGCCATATACTGTATGTTTAAGTTCCAAAATTAATATCGTTTATGGGCTTCACACGCGTTGCAGTATGCTCAGGCACTAAGTAAAAGGAGATGCTTCGTATTGCTTGACTAATTTTAAAAACTAAGTTATAAATATAAAAATTGCAGGCGCTGCTCTGGTGCGTCGGCTCCTACACAGTGCCTGTCTGCCGTAAGCGTTACAATATACATACAGTACCCAACACTGCTTGTACCCATCTGTCATGTAAATAAAACACCTTGAATTGAATTGAATTGAGGGGAGAAGGGGGGGATACTAAAGCCAATACTGGCTCAATGGGCTTTGACGTGCTAATGCGTTAACGGTCCGGGTGTGGCAGGCTTCCAATGTCAACTCGACTCGATTAGAAGACAATGAACGTATTTTAGCCCTAAATGAATTAATAGCAAACATGGTTTACATAAAATACATTTTTCCAAGAAAGTTTATAATAATACGATCTATAGTTGAAATCTGAGCCTACTTTAAAAATAAAGGAAAAGCATTTTCAGAGAGCAATCACGCTGTGTTTATGAAGAAAAAGTGATTAGGTTTATGAGCAATCTAATTACCTATTCGCTTAAAATGCTATATAAAATAAAGTTTATTTAGAGATGAATGATCAGTGTCGCAGTTTAAATAATGTGAGTCAGGAAACTAACACAGCGCCACCGGATTTAATAACGCAATAAAAACGCTATAAAATAATGTGACACAGTACAGCACAGTACAACAATACTGACCATGACTTTAGAAGCATAAATTACCTTACACTCAATTTAAACACAAGCTGTCTTTCTGTATGAACCTCTAAGCTGGTTCATACAGAAAATGTAGAAATGCATTAGCCTGATCATGATTAAAAAACACATAATTAAACACGCGTTTGCGATTTAAATCAGAACACGATTTAAATCAATATAAATGTTTATATTGTAACGCATACTGTCCCGCCTCCATTTCTCTATAAAAATTTACTGTTGCACACACACACACAATAGAAGCAGGAACCACTGTCAGAAGGGAAGATATATTCAAAATATCGCAAATATCGATCATGTTGCGATATTTTGAAATATAAAAGTCAATTGATTGTCCATAATATCGCTTACCTATTTTTTCGAAGAAATGTTTGTTAAAATAAAAGTCCAGCACCAGCTGGATTCGAACACACAACCTACCAGTTGGAAGTCACGCACCTAGACCAGTAGGCTACAAGACAGCTTGCATGTTCAGGTAGGCGAAACAGCCTTACACAGTCCTGCCGCAGTACACGGATATAATCATACCGTTATTAAATTCTTTAGATACGCGATTCCATATTATATTCCCTTTTAATCAAATTCTAAAAGTATGCTTGTTGACTCCGGTATCACGTTAGTTAAAGACTTCGAAGCTTACAATGTTTAGGGAGAAATGGAATACCGGTGTGTATTTTTCCTTGTGATATTTTAAGCTCTAGTTGAATGATAGGTGTCGCATTTTAAATCATTTTCGTAGCTAGAAATTATGAAACGCCCTGTTAAAAGCAAGGAAGTTTTTATGCCCCGTTGAAGTAAAACAAAATGCCTGACAAAGTATGGCTTGGACAGATTCCAAGTGCTTGTACAAATGTGCTAAAGAAATTATACTTTGAGTATACAGCTTGTCCAAAGTCATCCATTATTAATACTATTAGTAATATCTTCAGTAAAGGCTTTGATGCATAAATATTTCTGATAAAGGTAGGTTGTGTACTTCTGTCCAACTGAGCAATCTTGCTTTCATAATATATACCAACATTTTAATGACTGATGATTAACATGCTGTAATACACAGTTCAAAATTAAAGGCTCAAATGCTGTACATGAGAGGTTAAGCTCCCCCTGGCGGTTTTACAAGGCGACGCCGGATAGTTAGTCACGTGACACACGTGAAATGCGTGATACCGCGTGATACTGTGACACGCCCACCGGGGTATGCCGCGAAATACCTCACCCATTTTGAATGGCTGCATCTGTACTCACCAAACCAAAAGGAATGAGTGGGAAACAATCAAGACAACAGATAGAAGCACTTGCATTTGAATGAGTTTCAAGCATGCTTGGGTGCTCGTGTGATCTGAGTGACTCAGTTTTGGAATACAACTGTCGCGTGGTGCACCGCGACCTCCAGGCACCCCGGAGTTTCTGAAAAAAAATTTTCTGCGATTTTCACGAAACCACTTTTCTTCAACTTGAATAGGGCTAAAAATCCATCCCTGAAAATAAAAATTCTCTGAGTAGTGTGGAAATGCTGATCCTTACCCTGCCTGGGTTGTCCACTGAGCATTTCCGCGAACTCTATCTGAAGTTCTCTGGGCATGGGATTTTGACATATTCCCCAAACCAAAAGGAATGAGTGGGAAACAATCAAGACAACAGATAGAACCACTTGTATTTGAATGAGTTTCAAGCATGCTTGGGTGCTCGAGTGATCTGAGTGACTCGGTTTTGGAATACAACTGTCGCGTGGTGCACCGCGACCTCCAGGCACCCCGGAGTTTCTGAAAAAAAAATTTCTGCGATTTTCACGAAACCACTTTTCTTCAACTTGAATTGGGCTAAAAATCCATCCCTGAAAATAAAAATTCTCTGAGTAGTGTGGAAATGCTGATCCTTACCCTGCCTGGGTTGTCCACTGATCATTTCTGAGAACTCTATCTGAATTTCTCTGGGCATGGGATTTTGACATATTCCTCAAACCAAAACGAATGAGTAGGAAACAATCAAGACAACAGATAGAACCACTTGTATTTGAATGAGTTTCAAGCATGCTTGGGTGCTCGAGTGATCTGAGTGACTCGGTTTTGGAATACAACTGTCGCGTGGTGCACCGCGACCTCCAGGCACCCCGGAGTTTCTGAAAAAAAATTTTCTGCGATTTTCACGAAACCACTTTTCTTCAACTTGAATTGGGCTAAAAATCCATCCCTGAAAATAAAAATTCTCTGAGTAGTGTGGAAATGCTGATCCTTACCCTGCCTGGGTTGTCCACTGAGCATTTCCGCTAACTCTATCTGAAGTTCTCTGGGCATGGGATTTTGACATACTCACCAAACCAAAAGGAATGAGTGGGAAACAATCAAGACAACAGATAGAAGCACTTGCATTTGAATGAGTTTCAAGCATGCTTGGGTGCTCGTGTGATCTGAGTGACTCAGTTTTGGAATACAACTGTCGCGTGGTGCACCGCGACCTCCAGGCACCCCGGAGTTTCTGAAAAAAAATTTTCTGCGATTTTCACGAAACCACTTTTCTTCAACTTGAATTGGGCTAAAAATCCATCCCTGAAAATAAAAAATTCTCTGAGTAGTGTGGAAATGCTGATCCTTACCCTGCCTGGGTTGTCCACTGAGCATTTCCGCTAACTCTATCTGAAGTTCTCTGGGCATGGGATTTTGACATACTCACCAAACCAAAAGGAATGAGTGGGAAACAATCAAGACAACAGATAGAAGCACTTGCATTTGAATGAGTTTCAAGCATGCTTGGGTGCTCGTGTGATCTGAGTGACTCAGTTTTGGAATACAACTGTCGCGTGGTGCACCGCGACCTCCAGGCACCCCGGAGTTTCTGAAAAAAAATTTTCTGCGATTTTCACGAAACCACTTTTCTTCAACTTGAATAGGGCTAAAAATCCATCCCTGAAAATAAAAATTCTCTGAGTAGTGTGGAAATGCTGATCCTTACCCTGCCTGGGTTGTCCACTGAGCATTTCCGCGAACTCTATCTGAAGTTCTCTGGGCATGGGATTTTGACATATTCCCCAAACCAAAAGGAATGAGTGGGAAACAATCAAGACAACAGATAGAACCACTTGTATTTGAATGAGTTTCAAGCATGCTTGGGTGCTCGTGTGATCTGAGTGACTTGGATTTGGAATACAACTGTCGCGTGGTGCACCGCGACCTCCAGGCACCCCGGAGTTTCTGAAAAAAAATTTTCTGCGATTTTCACGAAACCACTTTTCTTCAACTTGAATTGGGCTAAAAATCCATCCCTGAAAATAAAAATTCTCTGAGTAGTGTGGAAATGCTGATCCTTACCCTGCCTGGGTTGTCCACTGAGCATTTCCGCGAACTCTATCTGAAGTTCTCTGGGCATGGGATTTTGACATATTCCCCAAACCAAAAGGAATGAGTGGGAAACAATCAAGACAACAGATAGAAGCACTTGCATTTGAATGGGTTTTAAGCATGCTTGGGTGCTCGTGTGATCTGAGTGACTCAGTTTTGGAATACAACTGTCGCGTGGTGCACCGCGACCTCCAGGCACCCCGGAGTTTCTGAAAAAAAATTTCTGCGATTTTCACGAAACCACTTTTCTTCAACTTGAAATGGGCTAAAAATCCATCCCTGAAAATAAAAATTCTCTGAGTAGTGTGGAAATGCTGATCCTTACCCTGCCTGGGTTGTCCACTGAGCATTTCCGCGAACTCTATCTGAAGTTCTCTGGGCATGGGATTTTGACATATTCCCCAAACCAAAAGGAATGAGTGGGAAACAATCAAGACAACAGATAGAACCACTTGTATTTGAATGAGTTTCAAGCATGCTTGGGTGCTCGAGTGATCTGAGTGACTCGGTTTTGGAATACAACTGTCGCGTGGTGCACCGCGACCTCCAGGCACCCCGGAGTTTCTGAAAAAAAATTTTCTGCGATTTTCACGAAACCACTTTTCTTCAACTTGAATTGGGCTAAAAATCCATCCCTGAAAATAAAAATTCTCTGAGTAGTGTGGAAATGCTGATCCTTACCCTGCCTGGGTTGTCCACTGAGCATTTCCGCTAACTCTATCTGAAGTTCTCTGGGCATGGGATTTTGACATACTCACCAAACCAAAAGGTATGAGTGGGAAACAATCAAGACAACAGATAGAAGCACTTGCATTTGAATGAGTTTCAAGCATGCTTGGGTGCTCGTGTGATCTGAGTGACTCAGTTTTGGAATACAACTGTCGCGTGGTGCACCGCGACCTCCAGGCACCCCGGAGTTTCTGAAAAAAACTTTTCTGCGATTTTCACGAAACCACTTTTCTTCAACTTGAATTGGGCTAAAAATCCATCCCTGAAAATAAAAATACTCTGAGTAGTGTGGAAATGCTGATCCTTACCCTGCCTGGGTTGTCCACTGATCATTTCTGAGAACTCTATCTGAAGTTCTCTGGGCATGGGATTTTGACATATTCCTCAAACCAAAACGAATGAGTAGGAAACAATCAAGACAACAGATAGAACCACTTGTATTTGAATGAGTTTCAAGCATGCTTGGGTGCTCGAGTGATCTGAGTGACTCTGTTTTGGAATACAACTGTCGCGTGGTGCACCGCGACCTCCAGGCACCCCGGAGTTTCTGAAAAAAATTTTCTGCGATTTTCACGAAACCACTTTTCTTCAACTTGAATTGGGCTAAAAATCCATCCCTGAAAATAAAAATTCTCTGAGTAGTGTGGAAATGCTGATCCTTACCCTGCCTGGGTTGTCCACTGAGCATTTCCGCTAACTCTATCTGAAGTTCTCTGGGCATGGGATTTTGACATACTCACCAAACCAAAAGGAATGAGTGGGAAACAATCAAGACATCAGATAGAAGCACTTGCATTTGAATGAGTTTCAAGCATGCTTGGGTGCTCGTGTGATCTGAGTGACTCAGTTTTGGAATACAACTGTCGCGTGGTGCACCGCGACCTCCAGGCACCCCGGAGTTTCTGAAAAAAATTTTTCTGCGATTTACACGAAACCACTTTTCTTCAACTTGAATTGGGCTAAAAATCCATCCCTGAAAATAAAAATTCTCTGAGTAGTGTGGAAATGCTGATCCTTACCCTGCCTGGGTTGTCCACTGAGCATTTCCGCTAACTCTATCTGAAGTTCTCTGGGCATGGGATTTTGACATACTCACCAAACCAAAAGGAATGAGTGGGAAACAATCAAGACAACAGATAGAAGCACTTGCATTTGAATGAGTTTCAAGCATGCTTGGGTGCTCGTGTGATCTGAGTGACTCAGTTTTGGAATACAACTGTCGCGTGGTGCACCGCGACCTCCAGGCACCCCGGAGTTTCTGAAAAAAAATTTTCTGCGATTTTCACGAAACCACTTTTCTTCAACTTGAATTGGGCTAAAAATCCATCCCTGAAAATAAAAGTTCTCTGAGTAGAGTGGAAACGCTGATCCTTACCCTGCCTGGGTTGTCCACTGAGCATTTCCGCGAACTCTATCTGAAGTTCTCTGGGCATGGGATTTTGACATATTCCCCAAACCAAAAGGAATGAGTGGGAAACAATCAAGACAACAGATAGAACCACTTGTATTTGAATGAGTTTCAAGCATGCTTGGGTGCTCGTGTGATCTGAGTGACTTGGATTTGGAATACAACTGTCGCGTGGTGCACCGCGACCTCCAGGCACCCCGGAGTTTCTGAAAAAAACTTTTCTGCGATTTTCACGAAACCACTTTTCTTCAACTTGAATTGGGCTAAAAATCCATCCCTGAAAATAAAAATACTCTGAGTAGTGTGGAAATGCTGATCCTTACCCTGCCTGGGTTGTCCACTGATCATTTCTGAGAACTCTATCTGAAGTTCTCTGGGCATGGGATTTTGACATATTCCTCAAACCAAAACGAATGAGTGGGAAACAATCAAGACAACAGATAGAAGCACTTGCATTTGAAGGAGTTTCAAGCATGCTTGGGTGCTCGTGTGATCTGAGTGACTTGGATTTGGAATACAACTGTCGCGTGGTGCACCGCGACCTCCAGGCACCCCGGAGTTTCTGAAAAAAAATTTTCTGCGATTTTCACGAAACCACTTTTCTTCAACTTGAATAGGGCTAAAAATCCATCCCTGAAAATAAAAATTCTCTGAGTAGTGTGGAAATGCTGATCCTTACCCTGCCTGGGTTGTCCACTGAGCATTTCCGCTAACTCTATCTGAAGTTCTCTGGGCATGGGATTTTGACATACTCACCAAACCAAAAGGAATGAGTGGGAAACAATCAAGACAACAGGTAGAACCACTTGTATTTGAATGAGTTTCAAGCATGCTTGGGTGCTCGTGTGATCTGAGTGACTCAGTTTTGGAATACAACTGTCGCGTGGTGCACCGCGACCTCCAGGCACCCCGGAGTTTCTGAAAAAAAATTTTCTGCGATTTTCACGAAACCACTTTTCTTCAACTTGAATTGGGCTAAAAATCCATCCCTGAAAATAAAAATTCTCTGAGTAGTGTGGAAATGCTGATCCTTACCCTGCCTGGGTTGTCCACTGAGCATTTCCGCTAACTCTATCTGAAGTTCTCTGGGCATGGGATTTTGACATACTCACCAAACCAAAAGGAATGAGTGGGAAACAATCAAGACAACAGGTAGAACCACTTGCATTTGAATGAGTTTCAAGCATGCTTGGGTGCTCGTGTGATCTGAGTGACTCAGTTTTGGAATACAACTGTCGCGTGGTGCACCGCGACCTCCAGGCACCCCGGAGTTTCTGAAAAAAAAATTTCTGCGATTTTCACGAAACCACTTTTCTTCAACTTGAATTGGGCTAAAAATCCATCCCTGAAAATAAAAATTCTCTGAGTAGTGTGGAAATGCTGATCCTTACCCTGCCTGGGTTGTCCACTGAGCATTTCCGCTAACTCTATCTGAAGTTCTCTGGGCATGGGATTTTGACATACTCACCAAACCAAAAGGAATGAGTGGGAAACAATCAAGACAACAGATAGAAGCACTTGCATTTGAATGAGTTTCAAGCATGCTTGGGTGCTCGTGTGATCTGAGTGACTCAGTTTTGGAATACAACTGTCGCGTGGTGCACCGCGACCTCCAGGCACCCCGGAGTTTCTGAAAAAAAAATTTCTGCGATTTTCACGAAACCACTTTTCTTCAACTTGAATAGGGCTAAAAATCCATCCCTGAAAATAAAAATTCTCTGAGTAGTGTGGAAATGCTGATCCTTACCCTGCCTGGGTTGTCCACTGAGCATTTCCGCGAACTCTATCTGAAGTTCTCTGGGCATGGGATTTTGACATATTCCCCAAACCAAAAGGAATGAGTGGGAAACAATCAAGACAACAGATAGAACCACTTGTATTTGAATGAGTTTCAAGCATGCTTGGGTGCTCGTGTGATCTGAGTGACTTGGATTTGGAATACAACTGTCGCGTGGTGCACCGCGACCTCCAGGCACCCCGGAGTTTCTGAATAAAAATTTTCTGCGATTTTCACGAAACCACTTTTCTTCAACTTGAATTGGGCTAAAAATCAATCCCTGAAAATAAAAATTCTCTGAGTAGTGTGGAAATGCTGATCCTTACCCTGCCTGGGTTGTCCACTGAGCATTTCCGCGAACTCTATCTGAAGTTCTCTGGGCATGGGATTTTGACATATTCCCCAAACCAAAAGGAATGAGTGGGAAACAATCAAGACAACAGATAGAAGCACTTGCATTTGAATGAGTTTCAAGCATCTTGGGTGCTCGTGTGATCTGAGTGACTCAGTTTTGGAATACAACTGTCGGGTTGCGCACCGCGACCTCCAAGCACCCCGGAGTTTCTGAAAAAAATTTTTCTGCGATTTTCACGAAACCACTTTTCTTCAACTTGATTTGGGCTAAAAATCCATCCCTGAAAATAAAAACTCTCTGAGTAGTGTGGAAATGCTGATCCTTACCCTGCCTGGGTTGTCCACTGAGCATTTCCGCGAACTCTATCTGAAGTTCTCTGGGCATGGGATTTTGACATATTCCCCAAACCAAAAGGAATGAGTGGGAAACAATCAAGACAACAGATAGAACCACTTGTATTTGAATGAGTTTCAAGCATGCCTGGGTGCTCGAGTGATCTGAGTGACTCTGTTTTGGAATACAACTGTCGCGTTGCGCACCGCGACCTCCAAGCACCCCGGAGTTTCTGAAAAAAAATTTTCTGCGATTTTCACGAAACCACTTTTCTTCAACTTGAATTGGGCTAAAAATCCATCCCTGAAAATAAAAATTCTCTGAGTAGTGTGGAAATGCTGATCCTTACCCTGCCTGGGTTGTCCACTGAGCATTTCCGCTAACTCTATCTGAAGTTCTCTGGGCATGGGATTTTGACATACTCACCAAACCAAAAGGAATGAGTGGGAAACAATCAAGACAACAGATAGAAGCACTTGCATTTGAATGAGTTTCAAGCATGCTTGGGTGCTCGTGTGATCTGAGTGACTCAGTTTTGGAATACAACTGTCGCGTGGTGCACCGCGACCTCCAGGCACCCCGGAGTTTCTGAAAAAAAAATTTCTGCGATTTTCACGAAACCACTTTTCTTCAACTTGAATAGGGCTAAAAATCCATCCCTGAAAATAAAAATTCTCTGAGTAGTGTGGAAATGCTGATCCTTACCCTGCCTGGGTTGTCCACTGAGCATTTCCGCGAACTCTATCTGAAGTTCTCTGGGCATGGGATTTTGACATATTCCCCAAACCAAAAGGAATGAGTGGGAAACAATCAAGACAACAGATAGAACCACTTGTATTTGAATGAGTTTCAAGCATGCTTGGGTGCTCGTGTGATCTGAGTGACTTGGATTTGGAATACAACTGTCGCGTGGTGCACCGCGACCTCCAGGCACCCCGGAGTTTCTGAATAAAAATTTTCTGCGATTTTCACGAAACCACTTTTCTTCAACTTGAATTGGGCTAAAAATCAATCCCTGAAAATAAAAATTCTCTGAGTAGTGTGGAAATGCTGATCCTTACCCTGCCTGGGTTGTCCACTGAGCATTTCCGCGAACTCTATCTGAAGTTCTCTGGGCATGGGATTTTGACATATTCCCCAAACCAAAAGGAATGAGTGGGAAACAATCAAGACAACAGATAGAAGCACTTGCATTTGAATGAGTTTCAAGCATCTTGGATGCTCGTGTGATCTGAGTGACTCAGTTTTGGAATACAACTGTCGGGTTGCGCACCGCGACCTCCAAGCACCCCGGAGTTTCTGAAAAAAAATTTTCTGCGATTTTCACGAAACCAGTTTTCTTCAACTTGATTTGGGCTAAAAATCCATCCCTGAAAATAAAAACTCTCTGAGTAGTGTGGAAATGCTGATCCTTACCCTGCCTGGGTTGTCCACTGAGCATTTCCGCGAACTCTATCTGAAGTTCTCTGGGCATGGGATTTTGACATATTCCCCAAACCAAAAGGAATGAGTGGGAAACAATCAAGACAACAGATAGAAGCACTTGCATTTGAATGAGTTTCAAGCATCTTGGGTGCTCGTGTGATCTGAGTGACTCAGTTTTGGAATACAACTGTCGCGTTGCGCACCGCGACCTCCAAGAACCCCGGAGTTTCTGAAAAAAACTTTTCTGCGATTTTCACGAAACCACTTTTCTTCAACTTGAATTGGGCTAAAAATCCATCCCTGAAAATAAAAATACTCTGAGTAGTGTGGAAATGCTGATCCTTACCCTGCCTGGGTTGTCCACTGATCATTTCTGAGAACTCTATCTGAAGTTCTCTGGGCATGGGATTTTGACATATTCCTCAAACCAAAACGAATGAGTAGGAAACAATCAAGACAACAGATAGAACCACTTGTATTTGAATGAGTTTCAAGCATGCTTGGGTGCTCGAGTGATCTGAGTGACTCTGTTTTGGAATACAACTGTCGCGTGGTGCACCGCGACCTCCAGGCACCCCGGAGTTTCTGAAAAAAATTTTCTGCGATTTTCACGAAACCACTTTTCTTCAACTTGAATTGGGCTAAAAATCCATCCCTGAAAATAAAAATTCTCTGAGTAGTGTGGAAATGCTGATCCTTACCCTGCCTGGGTTGTCCACTGAGCATTTCCGCTAACTCTATCTGAAGTTCTCTGGGCATGGGATTTTGACATACTCACCAAACCAAAAGGAATGAGTGGGAAACAATCAAGACAACAGATAGAAGCACTTGCATTTGAATGAGTTTCAAGCATGCTTGGGTGCTCGTGTGATCTGAGTGACTCAGTTTTGGAATACAACTGTCGCGTGGTGCACCGCGACCTCCAGGCACCCCGGAGTTTCTGAAAAAAAATTTTCTGCGATTTTCACGAAACCACTTTTCTTCAACTTGAATTGGGCTAAAAATCCATCCCTGAAAATAAAAATTCTCTGAGTAGTGTGGAAATGCTGATCCTTACCCTGCCTATGTTGTCCACTGAGCATTTCCGCTAACTCTATCTGAAGTTCTCTGGGCATGGGATTTTGACATACTCACCAAACCAAAAGGAATGAGTGGGAAACAATCAAGACAACAGATAGAACCACTTGTATTTGAATGAGTTTCAAGCATGCTTGGGTGCTCGTGTGATCTGAGTGACTTGGATTTGGAATACAACTGTCGCGTGGTGCACCGCGACCTCCAGGCACCCCGGAGTTTCTGAAAAAAACTTTTCTGCGATTTTCACGAAACCACTTTTCTTCAACTTGAATTGGGCTAAAAATCCATCCCTGAAAATAAAAATACTCTGAGTAGTGTGGAAATGCTGATCCTTACCCTGCCTGGGTTGTCCACTGATCATTTCTGAGAACTCTATCTGAAGTTCTCTGGGCATGGGATTTTGACATATTCCTCAAACCAAAACGAATGAGTGGGAAACAATCAAGACAACAGATAGAAGCACTTGCATTTGAATGAGTTTCAAGCATGCTTGGGTGCTCGTGTGATCTGAGTGACTTGGATTTGGAATACAACTGTCGCGTGGTGCACCGCGACCTCCAGGCACCCCGGAGTTTCTGAAAAAAACTTTTCTGCGATTTTCACGAAACCACTTTTCTTCAACTTGAATTGGGCTAAAAATCCATCCCTGAAAATAAAAATACTCTGAGTAGTGTGGAAATGCTGATCCTTACCCTGCCTGGGTTGTCCACTGATCATTTCTGAGAACTCTATCTGAAGTTCTCTGGGCATGGGATTTTGACATACTCACCAAACCAAAAGGAATGAGTGGGAAACAATCAAGACAACAGATAGAAGCACTTGCATTTGAATGAGTTTCAAGCATGCTTGGGTGCTCGTGTGATCTGAGTGACTCAGTTTTGGAATACAACTGTCGCGTGGTGCACCGCGACCTCCAGGCACCCCGGAGTTTCTGAAAAAAAAATTTCTGCGATTTTCACGAAACCACTTTTCTTCAACTTGAATTGGGCTAAAAATCCATCCCTGAAAATAAAAATTCTCTGAGTAGTGTGGAAATGCTGATCCTTACCCTGCCTGGGTTGTCCACTGAGCATTTCCGCTAACTCTATCTGAAGTCTTCAGGGCATGGGATTTTGACATACTCACCAAACCAAAAGGAATGAGTGGGAAACAATCAAGACAACAGATAGAAGCACTTGCATTTGAATGAGTTTCAAGCATGCTTGGGTGCTCGTGTGATCTGAGTGACTCAGTTTTGGAATACAACTGTCGCGTGGTGCACCGCGACCTCCAGGCACCCCGGAGTTTCTGAAAAAAAATTTTCTGCGATTTTCACGAAACCACTTTTCTTCAACTTGAATAGGGCTAAAAATCCATCCCTGAAAATAAAAATTCTCTGAGTAGTGTGGAAATGCTGATCCTTACCCTGCCTGGGTTGTCCACTGAGCATTTCCGCGAACTCTATCTGAAGTTCTCTGGGCATGGGATTTTGACATATTCCCCAAACCAAAAGGAATGAGTGGGAAACAATCAAGACAACAGATAGAACCACTTGTATTTGAATGAGTTTCAAGCATGCTTGGGTGCTCGTGTGATCTGAGTGACTTGGATTTGGAATACAACTGTCGCGTGGTGCACCGCGACCTCCAGGCACCCCGGAGTTTCTGAATAAAATTTTTTTGCGATTTTCACGAAACCACTTTTCTTCAACTTGAATTGGGCTAAAAATCCATCCCTGAAAATAAAAATTCTCTGAGTAGTGTGGAAATGCTGATCCTTACCCTGCCTGGGTTGTCCACTGAGCATTTCCGCGAACTCTATCTGAAGTTCTCTGGGCATGGGATTTTGACATATTCCCCAAACCAAAAGGAATGAGTGGGAAACAATCAAGACAACAGGTAGAACCACTTGTATTTGAATGAGTTTCAAGCATGCTTGGGTGCTCGAGTGATCTGAGTGACTCGGTTTTGGAATACAACTGTCGCATGGTGCACCGCGACCTCCAGGCACCCCGGAGTTTCTGAAAAAAAAATTTCTGCGATTTTCACGAAACCACTTTTCTTCAACTTGAATTGGGCTAAAAATCCATCCCTGAAAATAAAAATACTCTGAGTAGTGTGGAAATGCTGATCCTTACCCTGCCTGGGTTGTCCACTGAGCATTTCCGCAAACTCTATCTGAAGTTCTCTGGGCATGGGATTTTGACAATTTCCCCAAACCAAAAGGAATGAGTGGGAAACAATCAAAACAACAGATAGAAGCACTTGCATTTGAAAGAGTTTCAAGCATGCTTCGTGCTCGTGTGATCTGAGTGACTCAGTTTTGGAATACAACTGTCGCGTGGTGCACCGCGACCTCCAGGCACCCCGGAGTTTCTGAAAAAAAATTTTCTGCAATTTTCACGAAACCACTTTTCTTCAACTTGAATTGGGCTAAAAATCCATCCCTGAAAATAAAAATTCTCTGAGTAGTGTGGAAATGCTGATCCTTACCCTGCCTGGGTTGTCCACTGAGCATTTCCGCGAACTCTATCTGAAGTTCTCTGGGCATGGGATTTTGACATATTCCCCAAACCAAAAGGAATGAGTGGGAAGCAATCAAGACAACAGATAGAAGCACTTGCATTTGAATGAGTTTCAAGCATGCTTGGGTGCTCGTGTGATCTGAGTGACTCAGTTTTGGAATACAACTGTCGCGTGGTGCACCGCGACCTCCAGGCACCCCGGAGTTTCTGAAAAAAAAATTTCTGCGATTTTCACGAAACCACTTTTCTTCAACTTGAATAGGGCTAAAAATCCATCCCTGAAAATAAAAATTCTCTGAGTAGTGTGGAAATGCTGATCCTTACCCTGCCTGGGTTGTCCACTGAGCATTTCCGCGAACTCTATCTGAAGTTCTCTGGGCATGGGATTTTGACATATTCCCCAAACCAAAAGGAATGAGTGGGAAACAATCAAGACAACAGATAGAACCACTTGTATTTGAATGAGTTTCAAGCATGCTTGGGTGCTCGTGTGATCTGAGTGACTTGGATTTGGAATACAACTGTCGCGTGGTGCACCGCGACCTCCAGGCACCCCGGAGTTTCTGAATAAAAATTTTCTGCGATTTTCACGAAACCACTTTTCTTCAACTTGAATTGGGCTAAAAATCAATCCCTGAAAATAAAAATTCTCTGAGTAGTGTGGAAATGCTGATCCTTACCCTGCCTGGGTTGTCCACTGAGCATTTCCGCGAACTCTATCTGAAGTTCTCTGGGCATGGGATTTTGACATATTCCCCAAACCAAAAGGAATGAGTGGGAAACAATCAAGACAACAGATAGAAGCACTTGCATTTGAATGAGTTTCAAGCATCTTGGATGCTCGTGTGATCTGAGTGACTCAGTTTTGGAATACAACTGTCGGGTTGCGCACCGCGACCTCCAAGCACCCCGGAGTTTCTGAAAAAAAATTTTCTGCGATTTTCACGAAACCAGTTTTCTTCAACTTGATTTGGGCTAAAAATCCATCCCTGAAAATAAAAACTCTCTGAGTAGTGTGGAAATGCTGATCCTTACCCTGCCTGGGTTGTCCACTGAGCATTTCCGCGAACTCTATCTGAAGTTCTCTGGGCATGGGATTTTGACATATTCCCCAAACCAAAAGGAATGAGTGGGAAACAATCAAGACAACAGATAGAAGCACTTGCATTTGAATGAGTTTCAAGCATCTTGGGTGCTCGTGTGATCTGAGTGACTCAGTTTTGGAATACAACTGTCGCGTTGCGCACCGCGACCTCCAAGAACCCCGGAGTTTCTGAAAAAAACTTTTCTGCGATTTTCACGAAACCACTTTTCTTCAACTTGAATTGGGCTAAAAATCCATCCCTGAAAATAAAAATACTCTGAGTAGTGTGGAAATGCTGATCCTTACCCTGCCTGGGTTGTCCACTGATCATTTCTGAGAACTCTATCTGAAGTTCTCTGGGCATGGGATTTTGACATATTCCTCAAACCAAAACGAATGAGTAGGAAACAATCAAGACAACAGATAGAACCACTTGTATTTGAATGAGTTTCAAGCATGCTTGGGTGCTCGAGTGATCTGAGTGACTCTGTTTTGGAATACAACTGTCGCGTGGTGCACCGCGACCTCCAGGCACCCCGGAGTTTCTGAAAAAAATTTTCTGCGATTTTCACGAAACCACTTTTCTTCAACTTGAATTGGGCTAAAAATCCATCCCTGAAAATAAAAATTCTCTGAGTAGTGTGGAAATGCTGATCCTTACCCTGCCTGGGTTGTCCACTGAGCATTTCCGCTAACTCTATCTGAAGTTCTCTGGGCATGGGATTTTGACATACTCACCAAACCA
The DNA here is from genome assembly GCF_059453375.1 of Lepisosteus platostomus. Classification (NCBI taxonomy): domain Eukaryota; kingdom Metazoa; phylum Chordata; class Actinopteri; order Semionotiformes; family Lepisosteidae; genus Lepisosteus; species Lepisosteus platostomus. Next base: position 80,849,033 of record NC_142612.1, read on the forward strand.
AAAGGAATGAGTGGGAAACAATCAAGACAACAGATAGAAGCACTTGCATTTGAATGAGTTTCAAGCATGCTTGGGTGCTCGTGTGATCTGAGTGACTCAGTTTTGGAATACAACTGTCGCGTGGTGCACCGCGACCTCCAGGCACCCCGGAGTTTCTGAAAAAAAATTTTCTGCGATTTTCACGAAACCACTTTTCTTCAACTTGAATTGGGCTAAAAATCCATCCCTGAAAATAAAAATTCTCTGAGTAGTGTGGAAATGCTGATCCTTACCCTGCCTATGTTGTCCACTGAGCATTTCCGCTAACTCTATCTGAAGTTCTCTGGGCATGGGATTTTGACATACTCACCAAACCAAAAGGAATGAGTGGGAAACAATCAAGACAACAGATAGAACCACTTGTATTTGAATGAGTTTCAAGCATGCTTGGGTGCTCGTGTGATCTGAGTGACTTGGATTTGGAATACAACTGTCGCGTGGTGCACCGCGACCTCCAGGCACCCCGGAGTTTCTGAAAAAAACTTTTCTGCGATTTTCACGAAACCACTTTTCTTCAACTTGAATTGGGCTAAAAATCCATCCCTGAAAATAAAAATACTCTGAGTAGTGTGGAAATGCTGATCCTTACCCTGCCTGGGTTGTCCACTGATCATTTCTGAGAACTCTATCTGAAGTTCTCTGGGCATGGGATTTTGACATATTCCTCAAACCAAAACGAATGAGTGGGAAACAATCAAGACAACAGATAGAAGCACTTGCATTTGAATGAGTTTCAAGCATGCTTGGGTGCTCGTGTGATCTGAGTGACTTGGATTTGGAATACAACTGTCGCGTGGTGCACCGCGACCTCCAGGCACCCCGGAGTTTCTGAAAAAAACTTTTCTGCGATTTTCACGAAACCACTTTTCTTCAACTTGAATTGGGCTAAAAATCCATCCCTGAAAATAAAAATACTCTGAGTAGTGTGGAAATGCTGATCCTTACCCTGCCTGGGTTGTCCACTGATCATTTCTGAGAACTCTATCTGAAGTTCTCTGGGCATGGGATTTTGACATGTTACCCAAACCAAAAGGAATGAGTGGGAAACAATCAAGACAACAGATGGAAGCACTTGCATTTGACTGAGTTTCAAGCATGCTTGGGTACTCGTGTGATCTGAGTGACTCAGTTTTGGAATACAACTGTCGTGTGGTGCACAGCGACCTCCAGGCACCCCGGAGTTTCTGAAAAAAATTTTTCTGCGATTTTCACGAAACCACTTTTCTTCAACTTGAATTGGGCTAAAAATCCATCCCTGAAAATAAAAATTCTCTGAGTAGTGTGGAAATGCTGATCCTTACCCTGCCTGGGTTGTCCACTGAGCATTTCCTTGAACTCTACCTGAAGTTCTCTGGGCATGGGATTTTGACATGTTCCCCAAACCAAAAGGAATGAGTGGGAAAAAATCAAGAAAACAGATAGAAGCATTTGCATTTGAATGAGTTTCAAGCATGCTTGGGTACTCGTGTGATCTGAGTGACTCAGTTTTGGAATACAACTGTCGCGTAGTGCACCGCGACCTCCAGGGACCGCGGAGTTTTTAAAAAAAAAAATTCTGCGATTTTCACGAAACTACTTTTCTTCAACTTGAATTGGGCTAAAAATCCATCCCTGAAAATAAAAATTCTCTGAGTAGTGTGGAAATGCTGATCCTTACCCTGCCTGGGTTGTCCACTGAGCATTTCCGCGAACTCTACTTGAAGTTCTCTGGGAATGGGATTTTGACATGTTACCCAAACCAAAAGGAATGAGTGGGAAAGAATCATGGAAAAAGATAGAAGCACCTGCATTTGAATGAGTTTCAAGGATGCTTGGGTACTCGTGTGATCTGAGTGACTCAGTTTTGGAATACAACTGTCGCGTGGTGCACCGCGACCTCCAGGCACCCCGGAGTTTCTGAAAAAAAATTTTCTGCGATTTTCACGAAACCACTTTTCTTCAACTTGATTTGGGCTAAAAATCCATCCCTGAAAATAAAAACTCTCTGAGTAGTGTGGAAATGCTGATCCTTACCCTACCTGGGGTGTCCACTGAGCATTTCCGCGAACTCTAGTTGAATTTCTCTGGGCATGGGATTTTGACATGTTCCCCAAACCAAAAGGAATGAGTGGGAAACAATCATGGAAACAGATAGAAGCACTTGCATTTGAATGAGTTTCAAGGATGCTTGGGTACTCGTGTGATCTGAGTGACTCAGTTTTGGAATACAACTGTCGCGTGGTGCACCGCGACCTCCAGGCACACCGGAGTTTCTGAAAAAAAATTTTCTGCGATTTTCACGAAACCACTTTTCTTCAACTTGATTTGGGCTAAAAATCCATCCCTGAAAATAAAAACTCTCTGAGTAGTGTGGAAATGCTGATCCTTACCCTACCTGGGGTGTCCACTGAGCATTTCCGCTAACTCTATCTGAAGTTCTCTGGGCATGGGATTTTGACATACTCACCAAACCAAAAGGAATGAGTGGGAAACAATCAAGACAACAGATAGAAGCACTTGCATTTGAATGAGTTTCAAGCATGCTTGGGTGCTCGTGTGATCTGAGTGACTCAGTTTTGGAATACAACTGTCGCGTGGTGCACCGCGACCTCCAGGCACCCCGGAGTTTCTGAAAAAAAATTTTCTGCGATTTTCACGAAACCACTTTTCTTCAACTTGAATTGGGCTAAAAATCCATCCCTGAAAATAAAAATTCTCTGAGTAGTGTGGAAATGCTGATCCTTACCCTGCCTGGGTTGTCCACTGAGCATTTCCGCGAACTCTATCTGAAGTTCTCTGGACATGGGATTTTGACATATTCCCCAAACCAAAAGGAATGAGTGGGAAACAATCAAGACAACAGGTAGAACCACTTGTATTTGAATGAGTTTCAAGCATGCTTGGGTGCTCGTGTGATCTTAGTGACTTGGATTTGGAATACAACTGTCGCGTGGTGCACCGCGACCTCCAGGCACCTCGGAGTTTCTGAAAAAAAATTTTCTGCGATTTTCACGAAACCACTTTTCTTCAACTTGAATTGGGCTAAAAATCCATCCCTGAAAATAAAAATTCTCTGAGTAGTGTGGAAATGCTGATCCTTACCCTACCTGGGTTATCCACTGAGCATTTCCGCGAACTCTATCTGAAGTTCTCTGGGCATGGGATTTTGACATATTCCCCAAACCAAAAGGAATGAGTGGGAAGCAATCAAGACAACAGATAGAAGCACTTGCATTTGAATGAGTTTCAAGCATGCTTGGGTGTTCGTGTGATCTGAGTGACTCAGTTTTGGAATACAACTGTCGCGTGGTGCACCGCGACCTCCAGGCACCCCGGAGTTTCTGAAAAAAACTTTTCTGCGATTTTCACGAAACCACTTTTCTTCAACTTGAATTGGGCTAAAAATCCATCCCTAAAAATAAAAATACTCTGAGTAGTGTGGAAATGCTGATCCTTACCCTGCCTGGGTTGTCCACTGATCATTTCTGAGAACTCTATCTGAAGTTCTCTGGGCATGGGATTTTGACATATTCCTCAAACCAAAACGAATGAGTAAGAAACAATCAAGACAACAGATAGAACCACTTGTATTTGAATGAGTTTCAAGCATGCTTGGGTGCTCGAGTGATCTGAGTGACTCGGTTTTGGAATACAACTGTCGCGTAGTGCACCGCGACCTCCAGGCACCCCGGAGTTTCAGAAAAAAAATTTTCTGCGATTTTCACGAAACCACTTTTCTTCAACTTGAATTGGGCTAAAAATCCATCCCTGAAAATAAAAATTCTCTGAGTAGTGTGGAAATGCTGATCCTTACCCTGCCTGGGTTGTCCACTGAGCATTTCCGCGAACTCTATCTGAAGTTCTCTGGGCATGGGATTTTGACATATTCCCCAAACCAAAAGGAATGAGTGGGAAACAATCAAGACAACAGGTAGAACCACTTGTATTTGAATGAGTTTCAAGCATGCTTGGGTACTCGTATGATCTGAGTGACTCAGTTTTGGAATACAACTGTCGCGTGGTGCACCGCGACCTCCAGGCACCCCGGAGTTTCTGAAACAAAATTTCTGCGATTTTCACGAAACCACTTTTCTTCAACTTGAATTGGGCTAAAAATCCATCCCTGAAAATAAGAATTCTCTGAGTAGTGTGGAAATGCTGATCCTTACCCTACCTGGGTTATCCACTGAGCATTTCCGCGAACTCTATCTGAAGTTCTCTGGGCATGGGATTTTGACATATTCCCCAAACCAAAAGGAATGAGTGGGAAGCAATCAAGACAACAGATAGAAGCACTTGCATTTGAATGAGTTTCAAGCATGCTTGGGTGTTCGTGTGATCTGAGTGACTCAGTTTTGGAATACAACTGTCGCGTGGTGCACCGCGACCTCCAGGCACCCCGGAGTTTCTGAAAAAAACTTTTCTGCGATTTTCACGAAACCACTTTTCTTCAACTTGAATTGGGCTAAAAATCCATCCCTAAAAATAAAAATACTCTGAGTAGTGTGGAAATGCTGATCCTTACCCTGCCTGGGTTGTCCACTGATCATTTCTGAGAACTCTATCTGAAGTTCTCTGGGCATGGGATTTTGACATATTCCTCAAACCAAAACGAATGAGTAAGAAACAATCAAGACAACAGATAGAACCACTTGTATTTGAATGAGTTTCAAGCATGCTTGGGTGCTCGAGTGATCTGAGTGACTCGGTTTTGGAATACAACTGTCGCGTAGTGCACCGCGACCTCCAGGCACCCCGGAGTTTCAGAAAAAAAATTTTCTGCGATTTTCACGAAACCACTTTTTTTCAACTTGAATTGGGCTAAAAATCCATCCCTGAAAATAAAAATTCTCTGAGTAGTGTGGAAATGCTGATCCTTACCCTGCCTGGGTTGTCCACTGAGCATTTCCGCGAACTCTATCTGAAGTTCTCTGGGCATGGGATTTTGACATATTCCCCAAACCAAAAGGAATGAGTGGGAAACAATCAAGACAACAGGTAGAACCACTTGTATTTGAATGAGTTTCAAGCATGCTTGGGTACTCGTATGATCTGAGTGACTCAGTTTTGGAATACAACTGTCGCGTGGTGCACCGCGACCTCCAGGCACCCCGGAGTTTCTGAAACAAAATTTCTGCGATTTTCACGAAACCACTTTTCTTCAACTTGAATTGGGCTAAAAATCCATCCCTGAAAATAAGAATTCTCTGAGTAGTGTGGAAATGCTGATCCTTACCCTGCCTGGGTTTTCCACTGAGCATTTCCTTGAACTCTACCTGAAGTTCTCTGGGCATGGGATTTTGACATGTTCCCCAAACCAAAAGGAATGAGTGGGAAAAAATCAAGAAAACAGATAGAAGCACTTGCATTTGAATGAGTTTCAAGCATGCTTGGGTACTCGTGTGATCTGAGTGACTCAGTTTTGGAATACAACTGTCACGTAGGGCACCGCGACCTCCAGGCACCGCGGAGTTTTTTTAAAAAAAATTTCTGCGATTTTCACGAAACTACTTTTCTTCAACTTGAATTGGGCTAAAAATCCATCCCTGAAAATAAAAATTCTCTGAGTAGTGTGGAAATGCTGATCCTTACCCTGCCTGGGTTGTCCACTGAGCATTTCCGCGAACTCTACTTGAAGTTCTCTGGGAATGGGATTTTGACATGTTACCCAAACCAAAAGGAATGAGTGGGAAACAATCATGGAAAAAGATAGAAGCACCTGCATTTGAATGAGTTTCAAGGATGCTTGGGTACTCGTGTGATCTGAGTGACTCAGTTTTGGAATACAACTGTCGCGTGGTGCACCGCGACCTCCAGGCACCCCGGAGTTTCTGAAAAAAAATTTTCTGCGATTTTCACGAAACCACTTTTCTTCAACTTGATTTGGGCTAAAAATCCATCCCTGAAAATAAAAACTCTCTGAGTAGTGTGGAAATGCTGATCCTTACCCTACCTGGGGTGTCCACTGAGCATTTCCGCGAACTCTAGTTGAATTTCTCTGGGCATGGGATTTTGACATGTTCCCCAAACCAAAAGGAATGAGTGGGAAACAATCATGGAAACAGATAGAAGCACTTGCATTTGAATGAGTTTCAAGGATGCTTGGGTACTCGTGTGATCTGAGTGACTCAGTTTTGGAATACAACTGTCGCGTGGTGCACCGCGACCTCCAGGCACACCGGAGTTTCTGAAAAAAAATTTTCTGCGATTTTCACGAAACCACTTTTCTTCAACTTGATTTGGGCTAAAAATCCATCCCTGAAAATAAAAACTCTCTGAGTAGTGTGGAAATGCTGATCCTTACCCTACCTGGGGTGTCCACTGAGCATTTCCGCGAACTCTAGATGAAGTTCTCTGGGCATGGGATTTTGACATGTTCCACAAACCAAAAGGAATGAGTGGGAAACAATCATGGAAACAGATAGAAGCACTTGCATTTGAATGAGTTTCAAGGATGCTTGGGTACTCGTGTGATCTGAGTGACTCAGTTTTGGAATACAACTGTCGCGTGGTGCACCGCGACCTCCAGGCACCCCGGAGTTTCTGAAAAAAAAATTTCTGCGATTTTCACGAAACCACTTTTCTTCAACTTGATTTGGGCTAAAAATCCATCCCTGAAAATAAAAACTCTCTGAGTAGTGTGGAAATGCTGATCCTTACCCTACCTGGGGTGTCCACTGAGCATTTCCGCTAACTCTATCTGAAGTTCTCTGGGCATGGGATTTTGACATACTCACCAAACCAAAAGGAATGAGTGGGAAACAATCAAGACAACAGATAGAAGCACTTGCATTTGAATGAGTTTCAAGCATGCTTGGGTGCTCGTGTGATCTGAGTGACTCAGTTTTGGAATACAACTGTCGCGTGGTGCACCGCGACCTCCAGGCACCCCGGAGTTTCTGAAAAAAAATTTTCAGCGATTTTCACGAAACCACTTTTCTTCAACTTGAATTGGGCTAAAAATCCATCCCTGAAAATAAAAATTCTCTGAGTAGTGTGGAAATGCTGATCCTTACCCTGCCTGGGTTGTCCACTGAGCATTTCCGCGAACTCTATCTGAAGTTCTCTGGGCATGGGATTTTGACATATTCCCCAAACCAAAAGGAATGAGTGGGAAACAATCAAGACAACAGATAGAAGCACTTGCATTTGAATGAGTTTCAAGCATGCTTGGGTGCTCGTGTGATCTGAGTGACTCAGTTTTGGAATACAACTGTCGCGTGGTGCACCGCGACCTCCAGGCACCCCTGAGTTTCTGAAAAAAAATTTTCTGCGATTTTCACGAAACCACTTTTCTTCAACTTGAATTGGGCTAAAAATCCATCCCTGAAAATAAAAATTCTCTGAGTAGTGTGGAAATGCTGATCCTTACCCTGCCTGGGTTGTCCACTGAGCATTTCCGCTAACTCTATCTGAAGTTCTCTGGGCATGGGATTTTGACATATTCCCCAAACCAAAAGGAATGAGTGGGAAACAATCAAGACAACAGGTAGAACCACTTGTATTTGAATGAGTTTCAAGCATGCTTGGGTGCTCGTGTGATCTTAGTGACTTGGATTTGGAATACAACTGTCGCGTGGTGCACCGCGACCTCCAGGCACCCCGGAGTTTCTGAAAAAAACTTTTCTGCGATTTTCACGAAACCACTTTTCTTCAACTTGAATTGGGCTAAAAATCCATCCATAAAAATAAAAATACTCTGAGTAGTGTGGAAATGCTGATCCTTACCCTGCCTGGGATGTCCACTGAGCATTTCCGCGAACTCTATCTGAAGTTCTCTGGGCATGGGATTTTGACATATTCCCCAAACCAAAAGGAATGAGTGGGAAGCAATCAAGACAACAGATAGAAGCACTTGCATTTGAATGAGTTTCAACCATGCTTGGGTGTTCGTGTGATCTGAGTGACTCAGTTTTGGAATACAACTGTCGCGTGGTGCACCGCGACCTCCAGGCACCCCGGAGTTTCTGAAAAAAACTTTTCTGCGATTTTCACGAAACCACTTTTCTTCAACTTGAATTGGGCTAAAAATCCATCCCTGAAAATAAAAATTCTCTGAGTAGTGTGGAAATGCTGATCCTTACCCTGCCTGGGTTGTCCACTGAGCATTTCCGCTAACTCTATCTGAAGTTCTCTGGGCATGGGATTTTGACATACTCACCAAACCAAAAGGAATGAGTGGGAAACAATCAAGACAACAGATAGAAGCACTTGCATTTGAATGAGTTTCAAGCATGCTTGGGTGCTCGTGTGATCTGAGTGACTCAGTTTTGGAATACAACTGTCGCGTGGTGCACCGCGACCTCCAGGCACCCCGGAGTTTCTGAAAAAAAATTTTCTGCGATTTTCACGAAACCACTTTTCTTCAACTTGAATTGGGCTAAAAATCCATCCCTGAAAATAAAAATTCTCTGAGTAGTGTGGAAATGCTGATCCTTACCCTGCCTGGGTTGTCCACTGAGCATTTCCGCGAACTCTATCTGAAGTTCTCTGGGCATGGGATTTTGACATATTCCCCAAACCAAAAGGAATGAGTGGGAAACAATCAAGACAACAGATAGAAGCACTTGCATTTGAATGAGTTTCAAGCATGCTTGGATGCTCGTGTGATCTGAGTGACTCAGTTTTGGAATACAACTGTCGCGTGGTGCACCGCGACCTCCAGGCACCCCGGAGTTTCTGAAAAAAACTTTTCTGCGATTTTCACGAAACCACTTTTCTTCAACTTGAATTGGGCTAAAAATCCATCCCTGAAAATAAAAATTCTCTGAGTAGTGTGGAAATGCTGATCCTTACCCTGCCTGGGTTGTCCACTGAGCATTTCCGCGAACTCTATCTGAAGTTCTCTGGGCATGGGATTTTGACATATTCCCCAAACCAAAAGGAATGAGTGGGAAACAATCAAGACAACAGGTAGAACCACTTGTATTTGAATGAGTTTCAAGCATGCTTGGGTGCTCGAGTGATCTGAGTGACTCGGTTTTGGAATACAACTGTCGCGTGGTGCACCGCGACCTCCAGGCACCCCGGAGTTTCTGAAAAAAAATTTTCTGCGATTTTCACGAAACCACTTTTCTTCAACTTGAATTGGGCTAAAAATCCATCCCTGAAAATAAAAATTCTCTGAGTAGTGTGGAAATGCTGATCCTTACCCTGCCTGGGTTGTCCACTGAGCATTTCCGCTAACTCTATCTGAAGTTCTCTGGGCATGGGATTTTGACATACTCACCAAACCAAAAGGAATGAGTGGGAAACAATCAAGACAACAGATAGAAGCACTTGCATTTGAATGAGTTTCAAGCATGCTTGGGTGCTCGTGTGATCTGTGTGACTCAGTTTTGGAATACAACTGTCGCGTGGTGCACCGCGACCTCCAGGCACCCCGGAGTTTCTGAAAAAAAATTTTCTGCGATTTTCACGAAACCACTTTTCTTCAACTTGAATTGGGCTAAAAATCCATCCCTGAAAATAAAAATTCTCTGAGTAGTGTGGAAATGCTGATCCTTTCCCTGCCTGGGTTGTCCACTGAGCATTTCCGCTAACTCTATCTGAAGTTCTCTGGGCATGGGATTTTGACATATTCCCCAAACCAAAAGGAATGAGTGGGAAACAATCAAGACAACAGATAGAAGCACTTGCATTTGAATGAGTTTCAAGCATGCTTGGGTGATCGTGTGATCTGAGTGACTCAGTTTTGGAATACAACTTTCGCGTGGTGCACCGCGACCTCCAGGCACCCCGGAGTTTCTGAAAAAAAATTTTCTGTGATTTTCACGAAACCACTTTTCTTCAACTTGAATTGGGCTAAAAATCCATCCCTGAAAATAAAAGTTCTCTGAGTAGTGTGGAAACGCTGATCCTTACCCTGCCTGGGTTGTCCACTGAGCATTTCCGCGAACTCTATCTGAAGTTCTCTGGGCATGGGATTTTGACATATTCCCCAAACCAAAAGGAATGAGTGGGAAACAATCAAGACAACAGATAGAACCACTTGTATTTGAATGAGTTTCAAGCATGCTTGGGTGCTCGTGTGATCTGAGTGACTTGGATTTGGAATACAACTGTCGCGTGGTGCACCGCGACCTCCAGGCACCCCGGAGTTTCTGAAAAAAACTTTTCTGCGATTTTCACGAAACCACTTTTCTTCAACTTGAATTGGGCTAAAAATCCATCCCTGAAAATAAAAATACTCTGAGTAGTGTGGAAATGCTGATCCTTACCCTGCCTGGGTTGTCCACTGATCATTTCTGAGAACTCTATCTGAAGTTCTCTGGGCATGGGATTTTGACATATTCCTCAAACCAAAAGGAATGAGTAGGAAACAATCAAGACAACAGATAGAACCACTTGTATTTGAATGAGTTTCAAGCATGCTTGGGTGCTCGAGTGATCTGAGTGACTCGGTTTTGGAATACAACTGTCGCGTGGTGCACCGCGACCTCCAGGCACCCCGGAGTTTCTGAAAAAAAATTTTCTGCGATTTTCACGAAACCACTTTTCTTCAACTTGAATTGGGCTAAAAATCCATCCCTGAAAATAAAAATTCTCTGAGTAGTGTGGAAATGCTGATCCTTACCCTGCCTGGGTTGTCCACTGAGCATTTCCGCTAACTCTATCTGAAGTTCTCTGGGCATGGGATTTTGAGATACTCACCAAACCAAAAGGAATGAGTGGGAAACAATCAAGACAACAGATAGAAGCACTTGCATTTGAATGAGTTTCAAGCATGCTTGGGTGCTCGTGTGATCTGAGTGACTCAGTTTTGGAATACAACTGTCGCGTGGTGCACCGCGACCTCCAGGCACCCCGGAGTTTCTGAAAAAAAATGTTCTGCGATTTTCACGAAACCACTTTTCTTCAACTTGAATTGGGCTAAAAATCCATCCCTGAAAATAAAAATTCTCTAAGTAGTGTGGAAATGCTGATCCTTACCCTGCCTGGGTTGTCCACTGAGCATTTCCGCTAACTCTATCTGAAGTTCTCTGGGCATGGGATTTTGACATACAGATGCAGCCATTCAAAATGCGCGGTAAAAACCCGCGGTACGGTAACCTACCCACAAGCCACCGCGGGCTACCGGAGCATACCGCAGGGCAAGTGATTGGCTGGCCAAAATGACCGACAGGGGCACTCGTGGTGCATTGGTTGGTAGTGCAAAGATTGAATCATTTAATGTCTTTACTGTGCACATTTTAATCCGCTTAGTTTTGAATATTTATATGGATTTTACCACTAAAGGGAAATTTTAGTAGCTGAGCATAAAAAGAAGAGGAGCATAACGCATCTGAAGGTCATAAACGATATTAATTTAAAACATTACTGTATGTATGTAAACTGTACTGTGTATGGCTGGTCTTGGTAGTTTACAGAAAAAATACACACCAGTCTTCCATTTCTCCCTAAACATTTTAAGCATGAAAGTTTTATGAAACGGTACCCAAATATGCGATTGCTGTATAGAATGAATTTTAATTAAAAAAAAATATTTAACACGAACATTAAGCTGTTTACATCTTCCGCCTGAGAACAGTCACCCGTTGCTACCCAACGCAGAATGGTGATTGGTTGACACCATCTGACACCCCTCTGATTGGAGAAAAAAGACGTGCTGGTTTGCTATACCAGGAAGAGAATTTCTTTCAATTCTAAACGTGTATTTTAAAAGTTTAAGAAGTAAAAACCTTACAGCGTACACAGATTTCTAAACTGATCAGGATCGTTATCTTTGTCTTATGCATAATAATGTTCACCGCTCTGTCCAGCAAATTAATAATAAACTTTATTTTATATAGCGTTTTAAACGAATAAGTAATTAGATTGCTCATAAACCTAATCACTTGCTTTTTCTTTTTATTTAGGCTCAGATTACAACTATAGATCGAATTATTAATAACCATAATAACAACCAACCAACAAAAAACAACCATATAAACATAATGGTGGTGCTGGACCTTCCAGTTTTATTTATTTATTTTTTAATCGCGTAACATAAACATATTACCGTATGCAAACTGTACTGTATACAATATGTACATGTATATTTAATGTCTTAACTGTGCCCGTTTAAGTATTGAATATTCATATCTAATTTTACCACTGAAGGGAAATCTTAACATAAACATACAGTATATGGCTGGTCTCGGTACTTTAAAGAAAAAAATACACACCGGTATTCCATTTCTCCCTAAACATTGTAAGCTTCGAAGTCTTTAACTAACGTGATACCGGAGTCAACAAGCATACTTTTAGAATTTGATTAAAAGGGAATATAATATGGAATCGCGTATCTCAAGAAATTAATAACGATATAATTATATTCATGTTGCAAAAGAACTGCAACGGACATAAAAACTCCCTTGCATGGTTTCATTACGACCAGAATCGGTCTTGAGATATTTTTAACTTGATTTACAGTATTTGAGAGGTATGTCTTAACACCGATACTACAGTGCTTAAGTACTGCTCACATATATGTTTCTAGGTTTATATTATGCATTTCATACGGTCAAATTACTTTTGAGCAATAAGAAGCGAGAAACGGTATGCGTTTTACTTTCGTTTTGTGCTGGGACCCGTGGATTGATTAGAGATATCAAGTACATACAAGTCATTTTTTAAATGTTGTAGTTCGTCTTGAAAAAATGTTACGAGTACATCATCTATCAACAATTACACAGGTTCTGTTTCCATATTGCGGATTTTGGTTACGTAATATTATTTTCTAGATTTCACGTTGTGAATATGATGGGATGTCTGATGGGATGTTTCTAAAAATCCACCCTCTGTAAAACGTCTTCTCTAGTTGTCCTGCATATGTATTCGCTAATGAAGCTGTGTGTTCTGAGCCTAGATCTCTACATTTCTGTATGAACCAGCTTAGAGGGCTAAAGACAGCTTGTGTTTAAATTGAGTGTAAGGCAATTTATGCTTCTAAAGTCATGGTCAGCATTTATCTTTGTACTGTGTTGTAAACTTGTTCTGTGCCAAGTCACATTATTTTATAGCGTTTTTAAAGCGTTATCAAATACGGTGTTACTGTAGTTTACTGAGTCCCATGTCACATGGTCTGTGATTGAAACCTGTAAAACCGGTTTAATTCGTCACAGCCAGCACTCTTCAGGTGTGAGGGTCTTCTGCTCAGAATGAAACGCTAAAATGTTTGTGTATATTCTAATGGTAGTGGGGGCGGGGTGTGTGGGAATAAGTTTGGTTGAAACATTTTCTCTGAAAGCATTTTCTTCTTGTAACCGATCTTGTTACAGCATGTTACAGTTTACTATTATTAACCATATTAATTTTAAGTGCTTAATGTAAAATCTTGTAAAAATATATTTTCATTGTTCAAATATACATTAAGTCTGACTATCATATAATAAGTTAAATACAAAACTAAAGAAAAAATAGGGTTAAATATAATTCAAAATATTTTGCTAACAATGTTAACTGTTTATGAATAATAAAATGTATTAACTAAGGAGTAGGATGGCACAGTTGTTAGTATGTTTTTTGTTTTTTTTTAACCCAATCTCCGGGAAACCATTAGTACGATGGTGAATCGGAGATTCTCAACCCTTGCTGCGTACGACTGGAAAAGAATTCGTGATCGGATCAACGAAATGCTTCGTAGGAGGAGGCAGTCTTTTCCTCTTGTCTAACAGTCTGTCCACAAACAAAACATTCCTGTTAGACAAGAGGAATTGAAAAAAAAACAATGTTGTCAATGAAAACCGGTGTGTGTGTCTCTCCCTGCTGGATGTCCCTCTCACAAACTGCTGAATGAATAAAATAATTTTATTGAAAACGAGTTTGCGATTGTCTGGTCTTTAAATTCTGTAGATACGCGATTCCATATTATATTCCCTTTTAATCAAATTCTAAAAGTATGCTTGTTGACTCCGGTATCGCGTTAGTTAAAGACTTCGATGCTTAAAATGTTTAGGGAGAAATGGAATACTGGTGTGTATGTTTTCTTTAAAGTACCGAGACCAGCCATATACTGTATGTTTAAGTTCCAAAATTAATATCGTTTATGGGCTTCACACGCGTTGCAGTATGCTCAGGCACTAAGTAAAAGGAGATGCTTCGTATTGCTTGACTAATTTTAAAAACTAAGTTATAAATATAAAAATTGCAGGCGCTGCTCTGGTGCGTCGGCTCCTACACAGTGCCTGTCTGCCGTAAGCGTTACAATATACATACAGTACCCAACACTGCTTGTACCCATCTGTCATGTAAATAAAACACCTTGAATTGAATTGAATTGAGGGGAGAAGGGGGGGATACTAAAGCCAATACTGGCTCAATGGGCTTTGACGTGCTAATGCGTTAACGGTCCGGGTGTGGCAGGCTTCCAATGTCAACTCGACTCGATTAGAAGACAATGAACGTATTTTAGCCCTAAATGAATTAATAGCAAACATGGTTTACATAAAATACATTTTTCCAAGAAAGTTTATAATAATACGATCTATAGTTGAAATCTGAGCCTACTTTAAAAATAAAGGAAAAGCATTTTCAGAGAGCAATCACGCTGTGTTTATGAAGAAAAAGTGATTAGGTTTATGAGCAATCTAATTACCTATTCGCTTAAAATGCTATATAAAATAAAGTTTATTTAGAGATGAATGATCAGTGTCGCAGTTTAAATAATGTGAGTCAGGAAACTAACACAGCGCCACCGGATTTAATAACGCAATAAAAACGCTATAAAATAATGTGACACAGTACAGCACAGTACAACAATACTGACCATGACTTTAGAAGCATAAATTACCTTACACTCAATTTAAACACAAGCTGTCTTTCTGTATGAACCTCTAAGCTGGTTCATACAGAAAATGTAGAAATGCATTAGCCTGATCATGATTAAAAAACACATAATTAAACACGCGTTTGCGATTTAAATCAGAACACGATTTAAATCAATATAAATGTTTATATTGTAACGCATACTGTCCCGCCTCCATTTCTCTATAAAAATTTACTGTTGCACACACACACACAATAGAAGCAGGAACCACTGTCAGAAGGGAAGATATATTCAAAATATCGCAAATATCGATCATGTTGCGATATTTTGAAATATAAAAGTCAATTGATTGTCCATAATATCGCTTACCTATTTTTTCGAAGAAATGTTTGTTAAAATAAAAGTCCAGCACCAGCTGGATTCGAACACACAACCTACCAGTTGGAAGTCACGCACCTAGACCAGTAGGCTACAAGACAGCTTGCATGTTCAGGTAGGCGAAACAGCCTTACACAGTCCTGCCGCAGTACACGGATATAATCATACCGTTATTAAATTCTTTAGATACGCGATTCCATATTATATTCCCTTTTAATCAAATTCTAAAAGTATGCTTGTTGACTCCGGTATCACGTTAGTTAAAGACTTCGAAGCTTACAATGTTTAGGGAGAAATGGAATACCGGTGTGTATTTTTCCTTGTGATATTTTAAGCTCTAGTTGAATGATAGGTGTCGCATTTTAAATCATTTTCGTAGCTAGAAATTATGAAACGCCCTGTTAAAAGCAAGGAAGTTTTTATGCCCCGTTGAAGTAAAACAAAATGCCTGACAAAGTATGGCTTGGACAGATTCCAAGTGCTTGTACAAATGTGCTAAAGAAATTATACTTTGAGTATACAGCTTGTCCAAAGTCATCCATTATTAATACTATTAGTAATATCTTCAGTAAAGGCTTTGATGCATAAATATTTCTGATAAAGGTAGGTTGTGTACTTCTGTCCAACTGAGCAATCTTGCTTTCATAATATATACCAACATTTTAATGACTGATGATTAACATGCTGTAATACACAGTTCAAAATTAAAGGCTCAAATGCTGTACATGAGAGGTTAAGCTCCCCCTGGCGGTTTTACAAGGCGACGCCGGATAGTTAGTCACGTGACACACGTGAAATGCGTGATACCGCGTGATACTGTGACACGCCCACCGGGGTATGCCGCGAAATACCTCACCCATTTTGAATGGCTGCATCTGTACTCACCAAACCAAAAGGAATGAGTGGGAAACAATCAAGACAACAGATAGAAGCACTTGCATTTGAATGAGTTTCAAGCATGCTTGGGTGCTCGTGTGATCTGAGTGACTCAGTTTTGGAATACAACTGTCGCGTGGTGCACCGCGACCTCCAGGCACCCCGGAGTTTCTGAAAAAAAATTTTCTGCGATTTTCACGAAACCACTTTTCTTCAACTTGAATAGGGCTAAAAATCCATCCCTGAAAATAAAAATTCTCTGAGTAGTGTGGAAATGCTGATCCTTACCCTGCCTGGGTTGTCCACTGAGCATTTCCGCGAACTCTATCTGAAGTTCTCTGGGCATGGGATTTTGACATATTCCCCAAACCAAAAGGAATGAGTGGGAAACAATCAAGACAACAGATAGAACCACTTGTATTTGAATGAGTTTCAAGCATGCTTGGGTGCTCGAGTGATCTGAGTGACTCGGTTTTGGAATACAACTGTCGCGTGGTGCACCGCGACCTCCAGGCACCCCGGAGTTTCTGAAAAAAAAATTTCTGCGATTTTCACGAAACCACTTTTCTTCAACTTGAATTGGGCTAAAAATCCATCCCTGAAAATAAAAATTCTCTGAGTAGTGTGGAAATGCTGATCCTTACCCTGCCTGGGTTGTCCACTGATCATTTCTGAGAACTCTATCTGAATTTCTCTGGGCATGGGATTTTGACATATTCCTCAAACCAAAACGAATGAGTAGGAAACAATCAAGACAACAGATAGAACCACTTGTATTTGAATGAGTTTCAAGCATGCTTGGGTGCTCGAGTGATCTGAGTGACTCGGTTTTGGAATACAACTGTCGCGTGGTGCACCGCGACCTCCAGGCACCCCGGAGTTTCTGAAAAAAAATTTTCTGCGATTTTCACGAAACCACTTTTCTTCAACTTGAATTGGGCTAAAAATCCATCCCTGAAAATAAAAATTCTCTGAGTAGTGTGGAAATGCTGATCCTTACCCTGCCTGGGTTGTCCACTGAGCATTTCCGCTAACTCTATCTGAAGTTCTCTGGGCATGGGATTTTGACATACTCACCAAACCAAAAGGAATGAGTGGGAAACAATCAAGACAACAGATAGAAGCACTTGCATTTGAATGAGTTTCAAGCATGCTTGGGTGCTCGTGTGATCTGAGTGACTCAGTTTTGGAATACAACTGTCGCGTGGTGCACCGCGACCTCCAGGCACCCCGGAGTTTCTGAAAAAAAATTTTCTGCGATTTTCACGAAACCACTTTTCTTCAACTTGAATTGGGCTAAAAATCCATCCCTGAAAATAAAAAATTCTCTGAGTAGTGTGGAAATGCTGATCCTTACCCTGCCTGGGTTGTCCACTGAGCATTTCCGCTAACTCTATCTGAAGTTCTCTGGGCATGGGATTTTGACATACTCACCAAACCAAAAGGAATGAGTGGGAAACAATCAAGACAACAGATAGAAGCACTTGCATTTGAATGAGTTTCAAGCATGCTTGGGTGCTCGTGTGATCTGAGTGACTCAGTTTTGGAATACAACTGTCGCGTGGTGCACCGCGACCTCCAGGCACCCCGGAGTTTCTGAAAAAAAATTTTCTGCGATTTTCACGAAACCACTTTTCTTCAACTTGAATAGGGCTAAAAATCCATCCCTGAAAATAAAAATTCTCTGAGTAGTGTGGAAATGCTGATCCTTACCCTGCCTGGGTTGTCCACTGAGCATTTCCGCGAACTCTATCTGAAGTTCTCTGGGCATGGGATTTTGACATATTCCCCAAACCAAAAGGAATGAGTGGGAAACAATCAAGACAACAGATAGAACCACTTGTATTTGAATGAGTTTCAAGCATGCTTGGGTGCTCGTGTGATCTGAGTGACTTGGATTTGGAATACAACTGTCGCGTGGTGCACCGCGACCTCCAGGCACCCCGGAGTTTCTGAAAAAAAATTTTCTGCGATTTTCACGAAACCACTTTTCTTCAACTTGAATTGGGCTAAAAATCCATCCCTGAAAATAAAAATTCTCTGAGTAGTGTGGAAATGCTGATCCTTACCCTGCCTGGGTTGTCCACTGAGCATTTCCGCGAACTCTATCTGAAGTTCTCTGGGCATGGGATTTTGACATATTCCCCAAACCAAAAGGAATGAGTGGGAAACAATCAAGACAACAGATAGAAGCACTTGCATTTGAATGGGTTTTAAGCATGCTTGGGTGCTCGTGTGATCTGAGTGACTCAGTTTTGGAATACAACTGTCGCGTGGTGCACCGCGACCTCCAGGCACCCCGGAGTTTCTGAAAAAAAATTTCTGCGATTTTCACGAAACCACTTTTCTTCAACTTGAAATGGGCTAAAAATCCATCCCTGAAAATAAAAATTCTCTGAGTAGTGTGG
Organism: Lepisosteus platostomus; assembly: GCF_059453375.1. Taxonomy (NCBI): domain Eukaryota; kingdom Metazoa; phylum Chordata; class Actinopteri; order Semionotiformes; family Lepisosteidae; genus Lepisosteus; species Lepisosteus platostomus. Next base: position 80,867,462 of record NC_142612.1, read on the forward strand.
AAATGCTGATCCTTACCCTGCCTGGGTTGTCCACTGAGCATTTCCGCGAACTCTATCTGAAGTTCTCTGGGCATGGGATTTTGACATATTCCCCAAACCAAAAGGAATGAGTGGGAAACAATCAAGACAACAGATAGAACCACTTGTATTTGAATGAGTTTCAAGCATGCTTGGGTGCTCGAGTGATCTGAGTGACTCGGTTTTGGAATACAACTGTCGCGTGGTGCACCGCGACCTCCAGGCACCCCGGAGTTTCTGAAAAAAAATTTTCTGCGATTTTCACGAAACCACTTTTCTTCAACTTGAATTGGGCTAAAAATCCATCCCTGAAAATAAAAATTCTCTGAGTAGTGTGGAAATGCTGATCCTTACCCTGCCTGGGTTGTCCACTGAGCATTTCCGCTAACTCTATCTGAAGTTCTCTGGGCATGGGATTTTGACATACTCACCAAACCAAAAGGTATGAGTGGGAAACAATCAAGACAACAGATAGAAGCACTTGCATTTGAATGAGTTTCAAGCATGCTTGGGTGCTCGTGTGATCTGAGTGACTCAGTTTTGGAATACAACTGTCGCGTGGTGCACCGCGACCTCCAGGCACCCCGGAGTTTCTGAAAAAAACTTTTCTGCGATTTTCACGAAACCACTTTTCTTCAACTTGAATTGGGCTAAAAATCCATCCCTGAAAATAAAAATACTCTGAGTAGTGTGGAAATGCTGATCCTTACCCTGCCTGGGTTGTCCACTGATCATTTCTGAGAACTCTATCTGAAGTTCTCTGGGCATGGGATTTTGACATATTCCTCAAACCAAAACGAATGAGTAGGAAACAATCAAGACAACAGATAGAACCACTTGTATTTGAATGAGTTTCAAGCATGCTTGGGTGCTCGAGTGATCTGAGTGACTCTGTTTTGGAATACAACTGTCGCGTGGTGCACCGCGACCTCCAGGCACCCCGGAGTTTCTGAAAAAAATTTTCTGCGATTTTCACGAAACCACTTTTCTTCAACTTGAATTGGGCTAAAAATCCATCCCTGAAAATAAAAATTCTCTGAGTAGTGTGGAAATGCTGATCCTTACCCTGCCTGGGTTGTCCACTGAGCATTTCCGCTAACTCTATCTGAAGTTCTCTGGGCATGGGATTTTGACATACTCACCAAACCAAAAGGAATGAGTGGGAAACAATCAAGACATCAGATAGAAGCACTTGCATTTGAATGAGTTTCAAGCATGCTTGGGTGCTCGTGTGATCTGAGTGACTCAGTTTTGGAATACAACTGTCGCGTGGTGCACCGCGACCTCCAGGCACCCCGGAGTTTCTGAAAAAAATTTTTCTGCGATTTACACGAAACCACTTTTCTTCAACTTGAATTGGGCTAAAAATCCATCCCTGAAAATAAAAATTCTCTGAGTAGTGTGGAAATGCTGATCCTTACCCTGCCTGGGTTGTCCACTGAGCATTTCCGCTAACTCTATCTGAAGTTCTCTGGGCATGGGATTTTGACATACTCACCAAACCAAAAGGAATGAGTGGGAAACAATCAAGACAACAGATAGAAGCACTTGCATTTGAATGAGTTTCAAGCATGCTTGGGTGCTCGTGTGATCTGAGTGACTCAGTTTTGGAATACAACTGTCGCGTGGTGCACCGCGACCTCCAGGCACCCCGGAGTTTCTGAAAAAAAATTTTCTGCGATTTTCACGAAACCACTTTTCTTCAACTTGAATTGGGCTAAAAATCCATCCCTGAAAATAAAAGTTCTCTGAGTAGAGTGGAAACGCTGATCCTTACCCTGCCTGGGTTGTCCACTGAGCATTTCCGCGAACTCTATCTGAAGTTCTCTGGGCATGGGATTTTGACATATTCCCCAAACCAAAAGGAATGAGTGGGAAACAATCAAGACAACAGATAGAACCACTTGTATTTGAATGAGTTTCAAGCATGCTTGGGTGCTCGTGTGATCTGAGTGACTTGGATTTGGAATACAACTGTCGCGTGGTGCACCGCGACCTCCAGGCACCCCGGAGTTTCTGAAAAAAACTTTTCTGCGATTTTCACGAAACCACTTTTCTTCAACTTGAATTGGGCTAAAAATCCATCCCTGAAAATAAAAATACTCTGAGTAGTGTGGAAATGCTGATCCTTACCCTGCCTGGGTTGTCCACTGATCATTTCTGAGAACTCTATCTGAAGTTCTCTGGGCATGGGATTTTGACATATTCCTCAAACCAAAACGAATGAGTGGGAAACAATCAAGACAACAGATAGAAGCACTTGCATTTGAAGGAGTTTCAAGCATGCTTGGGTGCTCGTGTGATCTGAGTGACTTGGATTTGGAATACAACTGTCGCGTGGTGCACCGCGACCTCCAGGCACCCCGGAGTTTCTGAAAAAAAATTTTCTGCGATTTTCACGAAACCACTTTTCTTCAACTTGAATAGGGCTAAAAATCCATCCCTGAAAATAAAAATTCTCTGAGTAGTGTGGAAATGCTGATCCTTACCCTGCCTGGGTTGTCCACTGAGCATTTCCGCTAACTCTATCTGAAGTTCTCTGGGCATGGGATTTTGACATACTCACCAAACCAAAAGGAATGAGTGGGAAACAATCAAGACAACAGGTAGAACCACTTGTATTTGAATGAGTTTCAAGCATGCTTGGGTGCTCGTGTGATCTGAGTGACTCAGTTTTGGAATACAACTGTCGCGTGGTGCACCGCGACCTCCAGGCACCCCGGAGTTTCTGAAAAAAAATTTTCTGCGATTTTCACGAAACCACTTTTCTTCAACTTGAATTGGGCTAAAAATCCATCCCTGAAAATAAAAATTCTCTGAGTAGTGTGGAAATGCTGATCCTTACCCTGCCTGGGTTGTCCACTGAGCATTTCCGCTAACTCTATCTGAAGTTCTCTGGGCATGGGATTTTGACATACTCACCAAACCAAAAGGAATGAGTGGGAAACAATCAAGACAACAGGTAGAACCACTTGCATTTGAATGAGTTTCAAGCATGCTTGGGTGCTCGTGTGATCTGAGTGACTCAGTTTTGGAATACAACTGTCGCGTGGTGCACCGCGACCTCCAGGCACCCCGGAGTTTCTGAAAAAAAAAATTCTGCGATTTTCACGAAACCACTTTTCTTCAACTTGAATTGGGCTAAAAATCCATCCCTGAAAATAAAAATTCTCTGAGTAGTGTGGAAATGCTGATCCTTACCCTGCCTGGGTTGTCCACTGAGCATTTCCGCTAACTCTATCTGAAGTTCTCTGGGCATGGGATTTTGACATACTCACCAAACCAAAAGGAATGAGTGGGAAACAATCAAGACAACAGATAGAAGCACTTGCATTTGAATGAGTTTCAAGCATGCTTGGGTGCTCGTGTGATCTGAGTGACTCAGTTTTGGAATACAACTGTCGCGTGGTGCACCGCGACCTCCAGGCACCCCGGAGTTTCTGAAAAAAAAATTTCTGCGATTTTCACGAAACCACTTTTCTTCAACTTGAATAGGGCTAAAAATCCATCCCTGAAAATAAAAATTCTCTGAGTAGTGTGGAAATGCTGATCCTTACCCTGCCTGGGTTGTCCACTGAGCATTTCCGCGAACTCTATCTGAAGTTCTCTGGGCATGGGATTTTGACATATTCCCCAAACCAAAAGGAATGAGTGGGAAACAATCAAGACAACAGATAGAACCACTTGTATTTGAATGAGTTTCAAGCATGCTTGGGTGCTCGTGTGATCTGAGTGACTTGGATTTGGAATACAACTGTCGCGTGGTGCACCGCGACCTCCAGGCACCCCGGAGTTTCTGAATAAAAATTTTCTGCGATTTTCACGAAACCACTTTTCTTCAACTTGAATTGGGCTAAAAATCAATCCCTGAAAATAAAAATTCTCTGAGTAGTGTGGAAATGCTGATCCTTACCCTGCCTGGGTTGTCCACTGAGCATTTCCGCGAACTCTATCTGAAGTTCTCTGGGCATGGGATTTTGACATATTCCCCAAACCAAAAGGAATGAGTGGGAAACAATCAAGACAACAGATAGAAGCACTTGCATTTGAATGAGTTTCAAGCATCTTGGGTGCTCGTGTGATCTGAGTGACTCAGTTTTGGAATACAACTGTCGGGTTGCGCACCGCGACCTCCAAGCACCCCGGAGTTTCTGAAAAAAATTTTTCTGCGATTTTCACGAAACCACTTTTCTTCAACTTGATTTGGGCTAAAAATCCATCCCTGAAAATAAAAACTCTCTGAGTAGTGTGGAAATGCTGATCCTTACCCTGCCTGGGTTGTCCACTGAGCATTTCCGCGAACTCTATCTGAAGTTCTCTGGGCATGGGATTTTGACATATTCCCCAAACCAAAAGGAATGAGTGGGAAACAATCAAGACAACAGATAGAACCACTTGTATTTGAATGAGTTTCAAGCATGCCTGGGTGCTCGAGTGATCTGAGTGACTCTGTTTTGGAATACAACTGTCGCGTTGCGCACCGCGACCTCCAAGCACCCCGGAGTTTCTGAAAAAAAATTTTCTGCGATTTTCACGAAACCACTTTTCTTCAACTTGAATTGGGCTAAAAATCCATCCCTGAAAATAAAAATTCTCTGAGTAGTGTGGAAATGCTGATCCTTACCCTGCCTGGGTTGTCCACTGAGCATTTCCGCTAACTCTATCTGAAGTTCTCTGGGCATGGGATTTTGACATACTCACCAAACCAAAAGGAATGAGTGGGAAACAATCAAGACAACAGATAGAAGCACTTGCATTTGAATGAGTTTCAAGCATGCTTGGGTGCTCGTGTGATCTGAGTGACTCAGTTTTGGAATACAACTGTCGCGTGGTGCACCGCGACCTCCAGGCACCCCGGAGTTTCTGAAAAAAAAATTTCTGCGATTTTCACGAAACCACTTTTCTTCAACTTGAATAGGGCTAAAAATCCATCCCTGAAAATAAAAATTCTCTGAGTAGTGTGGAAATGCTGATCCTTACCCTGCCTGGGTTGTCCACTGAGCATTTCCGCGAACTCTATCTGAAGTTCTCTGGGCATGGGATTTTGACATATTCCCCAAACCAAAAGGAATGAGTGGGAAACAATCAAGACAACAGATAGAACCACTTGTATTTGAATGAGTTTCAAGCATGCTTGGGTGCTCGTGTGATCTGAGTGACTTGGATTTGGAATACAACTGTCGCGTGGTGCACCGCGACCTCCAGGCACCCCGGAGTTTCTGAATAAAAATTTTCTGCGATTTTCACGAAACCACTTTTCTTCAACTTGAATTGGGCTAAAAATCAATCCCTGAAAATAAAAATTCTCTGAGTAGTGTGGAAATGCTGATCCTTACCCTGCCTGGGTTGTCCACTGAGCATTTCCGCGAACTCTATCTGAAGTTCTCTGGGCATGGGATTTTGACATATTCCCCAAACCAAAAGGAATGAGTGGGAAACAATCAAGACAACAGATAGAAGCACTTGCATTTGAATGAGTTTCAAGCATCTTGGATGCTCGTGTGATCTGAGTGACTCAGTTTTGGAATACAACTGTCGGGTTGCGCACCGCGACCTCCAAGCACCCCGGAGTTTCTGAAAAAAAATTTTCTGCGATTTTCACGAAACCAGTTTTCTTCAACTTGATTTGGGCTAAAAATCCATCCCTGAAAATAAAAACTCTCTGAGTAGTGTGGAAATGCTGATCCTTACCCTGCCTGGGTTGTCCACTGAGCATTTCCGCGAACTCTATCTGAAGTTCTCTGGGCATGGGATTTTGACATATTCCCCAAACCAAAAGGAATGAGTGGGAAACAATCAAGACAACAGATAGAAGCACTTGCATTTGAATGAGTTTCAAGCATCTTGGGTGCTCGTGTGATCTGAGTGACTCAGTTTTGGAATACAACTGTCGCGTTGCGCACCGCGACCTCCAAGAACCCCGGAGTTTCTGAAAAAAACTTTTCTGCGATTTTCACGAAACCACTTTTCTTCAACTTGAATTGGGCTAAAAATCCATCCCTGAAAATAAAAATACTCTGAGTAGTGTGGAAATGCTGATCCTTACCCTGCCTGGGTTGTCCACTGATCATTTCTGAGAACTCTATCTGAAGTTCTCTGGGCATGGGATTTTGACATATTCCTCAAACCAAAACGAATGAGTAGGAAACAATCAAGACAACAGATAGAACCACTTGTATTTGAATGAGTTTCAAGCATGCTTGGGTGCTCGAGTGATCTGAGTGACTCTGTTTTGGAATACAACTGTCGCGTGGTGCACCGCGACCTCCAGGCACCCCGGAGTTTCTGAAAAAAATTTTCTGCGATTTTCACGAAACCACTTTTCTTCAACTTGAATTGGGCTAAAAATCCATCCCTGAAAATAAAAATTCTCTGAGTAGTGTGGAAATGCTGATCCTTACCCTGCCTGGGTTGTCCACTGAGCATTTCCGCTAACTCTATCTGAAGTTCTCTGGGCATGGGATTTTGACATACTCACCAAACCAAAAGGAATGAGTGGGAAACAATCAAGACAACAGATAGAAGCACTTGCATTTGAATGAGTTTCAAGCATGCTTGGGTGCTCGTGTGATCTGAGTGACTCAGTTTTGGAATACAACTGTCGCGTGGTGCACCGCGACCTCCAGGCACCCCGGAGTTTCTGAAAAAAAATTTTCTGCGATTTTCACGAAACCACTTTTCTTCAACTTGAATTGGGCTAAAAATCCATCCCTGAAAATAAAAATTCTCTGAGTAGTGTGGAAATGCTGATCCTTACCCTGCCTATGTTGTCCACTGAGCATTTCCGCTAACTCTATCTGAAGTTCTCTGGGCATGGGATTTTGACATACTCACCAAACCAAAAGGAATGAGTGGGAAACAATCAAGACAACAGATAGAACCACTTGTATTTGAATGAGTTTCAAGCATGCTTGGGTGCTCGTGTGATCTGAGTGACTTGGATTTGGAATACAACTGTCGCGTGGTGCACCGCGACCTCCAGGCACCCCGGAGTTTCTGAAAAAAACTTTTCTGCGATTTTCACGAAACCACTTTTCTTCAACTTGAATTGGGCTAAAAATCCATCCCTGAAAATAAAAATACTCTGAGTAGTGTGGAAATGCTGATCCTTACCCTGCCTGGGTTGTCCACTGATCATTTCTGAGAACTCTATCTGAAGTTCTCTGGGCATGGGATTTTGACATATTCCTCAAACCAAAACGAATGAGTGGGAAACAATCAAGACAACAGATAGAAGCACTTGCATTTGAATGAGTTTCAAGCATGCTTGGGTGCTCGTGTGATCTGAGTGACTTGGATTTGGAATACAACTGTCGCGTGGTGCACCGCGACCTCCAGGCACCCCGGAGTTTCTGAAAAAAACTTTTCTGCGATTTTCACGAAACCACTTTTCTTCAACTTGAATTGGGCTAAAAATCCATCCCTGAAAATAAAAATACTCTGAGTAGTGTGGAAATGCTGATCCTTACCCTGCCTGGGTTGTCCACTGATCATTTCTGAGAACTCTATCTGAAGTTCTCTGGGCATGGGATTTTGACATACTCACCAAACCAAAAGGAATGAGTGGGAAACAATCAAGACAACAGATAGAAGCACTTGCATTTGAATGAGTTTCAAGCATGCTTGGGTGCTCGTGTGATCTGAGTGACTCAGTTTTGGAATACAACTGTCGCGTGGTGCACCGCGACCTCCAGGCACCCCGGAGTTTCTGAAAAAAAATTTTCTGCGATTTTCACGAAACCACTTTTCTTCAACTTGAATTGGGCTAAAAATCCATCCCTGAAAATAAAAATTCTCTGAGTAGTGTGGAAATGCTGATCCTTACCCTGCCTGGGTTGTCCACTGAGCATTTCCGCGAACTCTATCTGAAGTTCTCTGGGCATGGGATTTTGACATATTCCCCAAACCAAAAGGAATGAGTGGGAAACAATCAAGACAACAGATAGAAGCACTTGCATTTGAATGAGTTTCAAGCATGCTTGGGTGCTCGTGTGATCTGAGTGACTCAGTTTTGGAATACAACTGTCGCGTGGTGCACCGCGACCTCCAGGCACCCCGGAGTTTCTGAAAAAAAAATTTCTGCGATTTTCACGAAACCACTTTTCTTCAACTTGAATTGGGCTAAAAATCCATCCCTGAAAATAAAAATTCTCTGAGTAGTGTGGAAATGCTGATCCTTACCCTGCCTGGGTTGTCCACTGAGCATTTCCGCTAACTCTATCTGAAGTCTTCAGGGCATGGGATTTTGACATACTCACCAAACCAAAAGGAATGAGTGGGAAACAATCAAGACAACAGATAGAAGCACTTGCATTTGAATGAGTTTCAAGCATGCTTGGGTGCTCGTGTGATCTGAGTGACTCAGTTTTGGAATACAACTGTCGCGTGGTGCACCGCGACCTCCAGGCACCCCGGAGTTTCTGAAAAAAAATTTTCTGCGATTTTCACGAAACCACTTTTCTTCAACTTGAATAGGGCTAAAAATCCATCCCTGAAAATAAAAATTCTCTGAGTAGTGTGGAAATGCTGATCCTTACCCTGCCTGGGTTGTCCACTGAGCATTTCCGCGAACTCTATCTGAAGTTCTCTGGGCATGGGATTTTGACATATTCCCCAAACCAAAAGGAATGAGTGGGAAACAATCAAGACAACAGATAGAACCACTTGTATTTGAATGAGTTTCAAGCATGCTTGGGTGCTCGTGTGATCTGAGTGACTTGGATTTGGAATACAACTGTCGCGTGGTGCACCGCGACCTCCAGGCACCCCGGAGTTTCTGAATAAAATTTTTTTGCGATTTTCACGAAACCACTTTTCTTCAACTTGAATTGGGCTAAAAATCCATCCCTGAAAATAAAAATTCTCTGAGTAGTGTGGAAATGCTGATCCTTACCCTGCCTGGGTTGTCCACTGAGCATTTCCGCGAACTCTATCTGAAGTTCTCTGGGCATGGGATTTTGACATATTCCCCAAACCAAAAGGAATGAGTGGGAAACAATCAAGACAACAGGTAGAACCACTTGTATTTGAATGAGTTTCAAGCATGCTTGGGTGCTCGAGTGATCTGAGTGACTCGGTTTTGGAATACAACTGTCGCATGGTGCACCGCGACCTCCAGGCACCCCGGAGTTTCTGAAAAAAAAATTTCTGCGATTTTCACGAAACCACTTTTCTTCAACTTGAATTGGGCTAAAAATCCATCCCTGAAAATAAAAATACTCTGAGTAGTGTGGAAATGCTGATCCTTACCCTGCCTGGGTTGTCCACTGAGCATTTCCGCAAACTCTATCTGAAGTTCTCTGGGCATGGGATTTTGACAATTTCCCCAAACCAAAAGGAATGAGTGGGAAACAATCAAAACAACAGATAGAAGCACTTGCATTTGAAAGAGTTTCAAGCATGCTTCGTGCTCGTGTGATCTGAGTGACTCAGTTTTGGAATACAACTGTCGCGTGGTGCACCGCGACCTCCAGGCACCCCGGAGTTTCTGAAAAAAAATTTTCTGCAATTTTCACGAAACCACTTTTCTTCAACTTGAATTGGGCTAAAAATCCATCCCTGAAAATAAAAATTCTCTGAGTAGTGTGGAAATGCTGATCCTTACCCTGCCTGGGTTGTCCACTGAGCATTTCCGCGAACTCTATCTGAAGTTCTCTGGGCATGGGATTTTGACATATTCCCCAAACCAAAAGGAATGAGTGGGAAGCAATCAAGACAACAGATAGAAGCACTTGCATTTGAATGAGTTTCAAGCATGCTTGGGTGCTCGTGTGATCTGAGTGACTCAGTTTTGGAATACAACTGTCGCGTGGTGCACCGCGACCTCCAGGCACCCCGGAGTTTCTGAAAAAAAATTTTCTGCGATTTTCACGAAACCACTTTTCTTCAACTTGAATTGGGCTAAAAATCCATCCCTGAAAATAAAAATTCTCTGAGTAGTGTGGAAATGCTGATCCTTACCCTGCCTGGGTTGTCCACTGAGCATTTCCGCGAACTCTATCTGAAGTTCTCTGGGCATGGGATTTTGACATTTTCCCCAAACCAAAAGGAATGAGTGGGAAACAATCAAGACAACAGTTAGAACCACTTGTATTTGAATGAGTTTCAAGCATGCTTGGGTGCTCGTGTGATCTGAGTGACTTGGATTTGGAATACAACTGTCGCGTGGTGCACCGCGACCTCCAGGCACCCCGGAGTTTCTGAAAAAAAAATTTCTGCGATTTTCACGAAACCACTTTTCTTCAACTTGAATTGGGCTAAAAATCCATCCCTGAAAATAAAAATTCACTGAGTAGTGTGGAAATGCTGATCCTTACCCTGCCTGGGTTGTCCACTGAGCATTTCCGCGAACTCTATCTGAAGTTCTCTGGGCATGGGATTTTGACATATTCCCCAAACCAAAAGGAATGAGTGGGAAACAATCAAGACAACAGATAGAAGCACTTGCATTTGAATGAGTTTCAAGCATGCTTGGGTGCTCGTGTGATCTGAGTGACTCAGTTTTGGAATACAACTGTCGCGTGGTGCACCGCGACCTCCAGGCACCCCGGAGTTTCTGAAAAAAAATTTTCTGCGATTTTCACGAAACCACTTTTCTTCAACTTGAATTGGGCTAAAAATCCATCCCTGAAAATAAAAATTCTCTGAGTAGTGTGAAAATGCTGATCCTTACCCTGCCTGGGTTGTCCACTGAGCATTTCCGCGAACTCTATCTGAAGTTCTCTGGGCATGGGATTTTGACATATTCCCCAAACCAAAAGGAATGAGTGGGAAACAATCAAGACAACAGATAGAAGCACTTGCATTTGAATGAGTTTCAAGCATGCTTGGGTGCTCGTGTGATCTGAGTGACTCAGTTTTGGAATACAACTGTCGCGTGGTGCACGGCGACCTCCAGGCACCCCGGAGTTTCTGAAAAAAAATTTTCTGCGATTTTCACGAAACCACTTTTCTTCAACTTGAATTGGGCTAAAAATCCATCCCTGAAAATAAAAATTCTCTGAGTAGTGTGGAAATGCTGATCCTTACCCTGCCTGGGTTGTCCACTGAGCATTTCCGCGAACTCTATCTGAAGTTCTCTGGGCATAGGATTTTGACATATTCCCCAAACCAAAAGGAATGAGTGGGAAACAATCAAGACAACAGATAGAAGCACTTGCATTTGAATGAGTTTCAAGCATGCTTGGGTGCTCGTGTGATCTGAGTGACTCAGTTTTGGAATACAACTGTCGCGTGGTGCACGGCGACCTCCAGGCACCCCGGAGTTTCTGAAAAAAAATTTTCTGCGATTTTCACGAAACCACTTTTCTTCAACTTGAATTGGGCTAAAAATCCATCCCTGAAAATAAAAATTCTCTGAGTAGTGTGGAAATGCTGATCCTTACCCTGCCTGGGTTGTCCACTGAGCATTTCCGCGAACTCTATCTGAAGTTCTCTGGGCATTGGATTTTGACAAATTCCCCAAACCAAAAGGAATGAGTGGGAAACAATCAAGACAACAGATAGAAGCACTTGCATTTGAATGAGTTTCAAGCATGCTTGGGTGCTCGTGTGATCTGAGTGACTCAGTTTTGGAATACAACTGTCGCGTGGTGCACCGCGACCTCCAGGCACCCCGGAGTTTCTGAAAAAAAATTTTCTGCGATTTTCACGAAACCACTTTTCTTCAACTTGAATTGGGCTAAAAATCCATCCCTGAAAATAAAAATTCTCTGAGTAGTGTGGAAATGCAGATCCTTACCCTGCCTGGGTTGTCCACTGAGCATTTCCGCGAACTCTATCTGAAGTTCTCTGGGCATGGGATTTTGACATATTCCCCAAACCAAAAGGAATGAGTGGGAAACAATCAAGACAACAGATAGAAGCACTTGCATTTGAATGAGTTTCAAGCATGCTTGGGTGCTCGTGTGATCTGAGTGACTCAGTTTTGGAATACAACTGTCGCGTGGTGCACCGCAACCTCCAGGCACCCCGGAGTTTCTGAAAAAAAATTTTCTGCGATTTTCACGAAACCACTTTTCTTCAACTTGAATTGGGCTAAAAATCCATCCCTGAAAATAAAAATTCTCTGAGTAGTGTGGAAATGCTGATCCTTACCCTGCCTGGGTTGTCCACTGAGCATTTCCGCGAACTCTATCTGAAGTTCTCTGGGCATGGGATTTTGACATATTCCCCAAACCAAAAGGAATGAGTGGGAAACAATCAAGACAACAGATAGAAGCACTTGTATTTGAATGAGTTTCAAGCATGCTTGGGTGCTCGTGTGATCTGAGTGACTCAGTTTTGGAATACAACTGTCGCGTGGTGCACCGCGACCTCCAGGCACCCCGGAGTTTCTGAAAAAAAATTTTCTGCGATTTTCACGAAACCGCTTTTCTTCAACTTGAATTGGGCTAAAAATCCATCCCTGAAAATAAAAATTCTCTGAGTAGTGTGGAAATGCTGATCCTTACCCTGCCTGGGTTGTCCACTGAGCATTTCCGCTAACTCTATCTGAAGTTCTCTGGGCATGGGATTTTGACATATTCCCCAAACCAAAAGGAATGAGTGGGAAACAATCAAGACAACAGATATAAGCACTTGCATTTGAATGAGTTTCAAGCATGCTTGGGTGCTCGTGTGATCTGAGTGACTCAGTTTTGGAATACAACTGTCGCGTGGTGCACCGCGACCTCCAGGCAGCCCGGAGATTCTAAAAAAAATTTTCTGCGATTTTCACTAAACCACTTTTCTTCAACTTGAATTGGGCTAAAAATCCATCCCTGAAAATAAAAATTCTCTGAGTAGTGTGGAAATGCTGATCCTTACCCTGCCTGGGTTGTCCACTGAGCATTTCCGCGAACTCTATCTGAAGTTCTCTGGGCATGGGATTTTGACATATTCCCCAAACCAAAAGGAATGAGTGGGAAACAATGAAGACAACAGATAGAAGCACTTGCATTTGAATGAGTTTCAAGCATGCTTGGGTGCTCGTGTGATCTGAATGACTCAGTTTTGGAATACAACTGTCGCGTGGTGCACCGCGACCTCCAGGCACCAGGGAGTTTCTGAAAAAAATTTTTCTGCGATTTTCACGAAACCACTTTTCTTCAACTTGAATTGGGCTAAAAATCCATCCCTGAAAATAAAAATTCTCTGAGTAGTGTGGAAATGCTGATCCTTACCCTGCCTGGGTTGTCCACTGAGCATTTCCGCGAACTCTATCTGAAGTTCTCTGGGCATGGGATTTTGACATTTTCCCCAAACCAAAAGGAATGAGTGGGAAACAATCAAGACAACAGATAGAAGCACTTGCATTTGAATGAGTTTCAAGCATGCTTGGGTGCTCGTGTGATCTGAGTGACTCAGTTTTGGAATACAACTGTCGCGTGGTGCACCGCGATCTCCAGGCACCCCGGAGTTTCTGAAAAAAAAATTTCTGCGATTTTCACGAAACCGCTTTTCTTCAACTTGAATTGGGCTAAAAATCCATCCCTGAAAATTAAAATTCTCTGAGTAGTGTGGAAATGCTGATCCTTATCCTGCCTGGGTTGTCCACTGAGCATTTCCGCTAACTCTATCTGAAGTTCTCTGGGCATGGGATTTTGACATATTCCCCAAACCAAAAGGAATGAGTGGGAAACAATCAAGACAACAGATATAAGCACTTGCATTTGAATGAGTTTCAAGCATGCTTGGGTGCTCGTGTGATCTGAGTGACTCAGTTTTGGAATACAACTGTCGCGTGGTGCACCGCGACCTCCAGGCAGCCCGGAGATTCTAAAAAAAATTTTCTGCGATTTTCACTAAACCACTTTTCTTCAACTTGAATTGGGCTAAAAATCCATCCCTGAAAATAAAAATTCTCTGAGTAGTGTGGAAATGCTGATCCTTACCCTGCCTGGGTTGTCCACTGAGCATTTCCGCGAACTCTATCTGAAGTTCTCTGGGCATGGGATTTTGACATATTCCCCAAACCAAAAGGAATGAGTGGGAAACAATGAAGACAACAGATAGAAGCACTTGCATTTGAATGAGTTTCAAGCATGCTTGGGTGCTCGTGTGATCTGAATGACTCAGTTTTGGAATACAACTGTCGCGTGGTGCACCGCGACCTCCAGGCACCAGGGAGTTTCTGAAAAAAATTTTCTGCGATTTTCACGAAACCACTTTTCTTCAACTTGAATTGGGCTAAAAATCCATCCCTGAAAATAAAAATTCTCTGAGTAGTGTGGAAATGCTGATCCTTACCCTGCCTGGGTTGTCCACTGAGCATTTCCGCGAACTCTATCTGAAGTTCTCTGGGCATGGGATTTTGACATTTTCCCCAAACCAAAAGGAATGAGTGGGAAACAATCAAGACAACAGTTAGAACCACTTGTATTTGAATGAGTTTCAAGCATGCTTGGGTGCTCGTGTGATCTAAATGACTTGGATTTGGAATACAACTGTCGCGTGGTGCACCGCGACCTCCAGGCACCCCGGAGTTTCTGAAAAAAAAATTTCTGCGATTTTCACGAAACCACTTTTCTTCAACTTGAATTGGGCTAAAAATCCATCCCTGAAAATAAAAATTCACTGAGTAGTGTGGAAATGCTGATCCTTACCCTGCCTGGGTTGTCCACTGAGCATTTCCGCGAACTCTATCTGAAGTTCTCTGGGCATGGGATTTTGACATATTCCCCAAACCAAAAGGAATGAGTGGGAAACAATCAAGACAACAGATAGAAGCACTTGTATTTGAATGAGTTTCAAGCATGCTTGGGTGCTCGTGTGATCTAAATGACTTGGATTTGGAATACAACTGTCGCGTGGTGCACCGCGACCTCCAGGCACCCCGGAGTTTCTGAAAAAAAAATTTCTGCGATTTTCACGAAACCACTTTTCTTCAACTTGAATTGGGCTAAAAATCCATCCCTGAAAATAAAAATTCACTGAGTAGTGTGGAAATGCTGATCCTTACCCTGCCTGGGTTGTCCACTGAGCATTTCCGCGAACTCTATCTGAAGTTCTCTGGGCATGGGATTTTGACATATTCCCCAAACCAAAAGGAATGAGTGGGAAACAATCAAGACAACAGATAGAAGCACTTGCATTTGAATGAGTTTCAAGCATGCTTGGGTGCTCGTGTGATCTGAGTGACTCAGTTTTGGATTACAACTGTCGCGTGGTGCACCGCGACCTCCAGGCACCCCGGAGTTTCTGAAAAAAAATTTTCTGCGATTTTCACGAAACCACTTTTCTTCAACTTGAATTGGGCTAAAAATCCATCCCTGAAAATAAAAATTCTCTGAGTAGTGTGAAAATGCTGATCCTTACCCTGCCTGGGTTGTCCACTGAGCATTTCCGCGAACTCTATCTGAAGTTCTCTGGGCATGGGATTTTGACATATTCCCCAAACCAAAAGGAATGAGTGGGAAACAATCAAGACAACAGATAGAAGCACTTGCATTTGAATGAGTTTCAAGCATGCTTGGGTGCTCGTGTGATCTGAGTGACTCAGTTTTGGAATACAACTGTCGCGTGGTGCACGGCGACCTCCAGGCACCCCGGAGTTTCTGAAAAAAAATTTTCTGCGATTTTCACGAAACCACTTTTCTTCAACTTGAATTGGGCTAAAAATCCATCCCTGAAAATAAAAATTCTCTGAGTAGTGTGGAAATGCTGATCCTTACCCTGCCTGGGTTGTCCACTGAGCATTTCCGCGAACTCTATCTGAAGTTCTCTGGGCATAGGATTTTGACATATTCCCCAAACCAAAAGGAATGAGTGGGAAACAATCAAGACAACAGATAGAAGCACTTGCATTTGAATGAGTTTCAAGCATGCTTGGGTGCTCGTGTGATCTGAGTGACTCAGTTTTGGAATACAACTGTCGCGTGGTGCACGGCGACCTCCAGGCACCCCGGAGTTTCTGAAAAAAAATTTTCTGCGATTTTCACGAAACCACTTTTCTTCAACTTGAATTGGGCTAAAAATCCATCCCTGAAAATAAAAATTCTCTGAGTAGTGTGGAAATGCTGATCCTTACCCTGCCTGGGTTGTCCACTGAGCATTTCCGCGAACTCTATCTGAAGTTCTCTGGGCATGGGATTTTGACAAATTCCCCAAACCAAAAGGAATGAGTGGGAAACAATCAAGACAACAGATAGAAGCACTTGCATTTGAATGAGTTTCAAGCATGCTTGGGTGCTCGTGTGATCTGAGTGACTCAGTTTTGGAATACAACTGTCGCGTGGTGCACCGCGACCTCCAGGCACCCCGGAGTTTCTGAAAAAAAATTTTCTGCGATTTTCACGAAACCACTTTTCTTCAACTTGAATTGGGCTAAAAATCCATCCCTGAAAATAAAAATTCTCTGAGTAGTGTGGAAATGCAGATCCTTACCCTGCCTGGGTTGTCCACTGAGCATTTCCGCGAACTCTATCTGAAGTTCTCTGGGCATGGGATTTTGACATATTCCCCAAACCAAAAGGAATGAGTGGGAAACAATCAAGACAACAGATAGAAGCACTTGCATTTGAATGAGTTTCAAGCATGCTTGGGTGCTCGTGTGATCTGAGTGACTCAGTTTTGGAATACAACTGTCGCGTGGTGCACCGCAACCTCCAGGCACCCCGGAGTTTCTGAAAAAAAATTTTCTGCGATTTTCACGAAACCACTTTTCTTCAACTTGAATTGGGCTAAAAATCCATCCCTGAAAATAAAAATTCTCTGAGTAGTGTGGAAATGCTGATCCTTACCCTGCCTGGGTTGTCCACTGAGCATTTCCGCGAACTCTATCTGAAGTTCTCTGGGCATGGGATTTTGACATATTCCCCAAACCAAAAGGAATGAGTGGGAAACAATCAAGACAACAGATAGAAGCACTTGTATTTGAATGAGTTTCAAGCATGCTTGGGTGCTCGTGTGATCTGAGTGACTCAGTTTTGGAATACAACTGTCGCGTGGTGCACCGCGACCTCCAGGCACCCCGGAGTTTCTGAAAAAAAATTTTCTGCGATTTTCACGAAACCGCTTTTCTTCAACTTGAATTGGGCTAAAAATCCATCCCTGAAAATAAAAATTCTCTGAGTAGTGTGGAAATGCTGATCCTTACCCTGCCTGGGTTGTCCACTGAGCATTTCCGCTAACTCTATCTGAAGTTCTCTGGGCATGGGATTTTGACATATTCCCCAAACCAAAAGGAATGAGTGGGAAACAATCAAGACAACAGATATAAGCACTTGCATTTGAATGAGTTTCAAGCATGCTTGGGTGCTCGTGTGATCTGAGTGACTCAGTTTTGGAATACAACTGTCGCGTGGTGCACCGCGACCTCCAGGCAGCCCGGAGATTCTAAAAAAAATTTTCTGCGATTTTCACTAAACCACTTTTCTTCAACTTGAATTGGGCTAAAAATCCATCCCTGAAAATAAAAATTCTCTGAGTAGTGTGGAAATGCTGATCCTTACCCTGCCTGGGTTGTCCACTGAGCATTTCCGCGAACTCTATCTGAAGTTCTCTGGGCATGGGATTTTGACATATTCCCCAAACCAAAAGGAATGAGTGGGAAACAATGAAGACAACAGATAGAAGCACTTGCATTTGAATGAGTTTCAAGCATGCTTGGGTGCTCGTGTGATCTGAATGACTCAGTTTTGGAATACAACTGTCGCGTGGTGCACCGCGACCTCCAGGCACCAGGGAGTTTCTGAAAAAAATTTTTCTGCGATTTTCACGAAACCACTTTTCTTCAACTTGAATTGGGCTAAAAATCCATCCCTGAAAATAAAAATTCTCTGAGTAGTGTGGAAATGCTGATCCTTACCCTGCCTGGGGTGTCCACTGAGCATTTCCGCGAACTCTATCTGAAGTTCTCTGGGCATGGGATTTTGACATTTTCCCCAAACCAAAAGGAATGAGTGGGAAACAATCAAGACAACAGATAGAAGCACTTGCATTTGAATGAGTTTCAAGCATGCTTGGGTGCTCGTGTGATCTGAGTGACTCAGTTTTGGAATACAACTGTCGCGTGGTGCACCGCGATCTCCAGGCACCCCGGAGTTTCTGAAAAAAAAATTTCTGCGATTTTCACGAAACCGCTTTTCTTCAACTTGAATTGGGCTAAAAATCCATCCCTGAAAATAAAAATTCTCTGAGTAGTGTGGAAATGCTGATCCTTATCCTGCCTGGGTTGTCCACTGAGCATTTCCGCTAACTCTATCTGAAGTTCTCTGGGCATGGGATTTTGACATATTCCCCAAACCAAAAGGAATGAGTGGGAAACAATCAAGACAACAGATATAAGCACTTGCATTTGAATGAGTTTCAAGCATGCTTGGGTGCTCGTGTGATCTGAGTGACTCAGTTTTGGAATACAACTGTCGCGTGGTGCACCGCGACCTCCAGGCAGCCCGGAGATTCTAAAAAAAATTTTCTGCGATTTTCACTAAACCACTTTTCTTCAACTTGAATTGGGCTAAAAATCCATCCCTGAAAATAAAAATTCTCTGAGTAGTGTGGAAATGCTGATCCTTACCCTGCCTGGGTTGTCCACTGAGCATTTCCGCGAACTCTATCTGAAGTTCTCTGGGCATGGGATTTTGACATATTCCCCAAACCAAAAGGAATGAGTGGGAAACAATGAAGACAACAGATAGAAGCACTTGCATTTGAATGAGTTTCAAGCATGCTTGGGTGCTCGTGTGATCTGAATGACTCAGTTTTGGAATACAACTGTCGCGTGGTGCACCGCGACCTCCAGGCACCAGGGAGTTTCTGAAAAAAATTTTCTGCGATTTTCACGAAACCACTTTTCTTCAACTTGAATTGGGCTAAAAATCCATCCCTGAAAATAAAAATTCTCTGAGTAGTGTGGAAATGCTGATCCTTACCCTGCCTGGGTTGTCCACTGAGCATTTCCGCGAACTCTATCTGAAGTTCTCTGGGCATGGGATTTTGACATATTCCCCAAACCAAAAGGAATGAGTGGGAAACAATCAAGACAACAGATAGAAGCACTTGCATTTGAATGAGTTTCAAGCATGCTTGGGTGCTCGTGTGATCTGAGTGACTCAGTTTTGGAATACAACTGTCGCGTGGTGCACCGCGACCTCCAGGCACCCCGGAGTTTCTGAAAAAAAAATTTCTGCGATTTTCACGAAACCACTTTTCTTCAACTTGAATTGGGCTAAAAATCCATCCCTGAAAATAAAAATTCTCTGAGTAGTGTGGAAATGCTGATCCTTACCCTGCCTGGGTTGTCCACTGAGCATTTCCGCAAACTCTATCTGAAGTTCTCTGGGCATGGGATTTTGACATTTTCCCCAAACCAAAAGGAATGAGTGGCAAACAATCAAGACAACAGATAGAAGCACTTGCATTTGAATGAGTTTCAAGCATGCTTGGGTGCTCGTGTGATCTGAGTGACTCAGTTTTGGAATACAACTGTCGCGTGGTGCACCGCGACCTCCAGGCACCCCGGAGTTTCTGAAAAAAAAATTTCTGCGATTTTCACGAAACCACTTTTCTTCAACTTGAATTGGGCTAAAAATCCATCCCTGAAAATAAATATTCTCTGAGTAGTGTGGAAATGCTGATCCTTACCCTGCCTGGGTTGTCCACTGAGCATTTCCGCGAACTCTATCTGAAGTTCTCTGGGCATGGGATTTTGACATATTCCCCAAACCAAAAGGAATGAGTGGGAAGCAATCAAGACAACAGATAGAAGCACTTGCATTTGAATGAGTTTCAAGCATGCTTGGGTGCTCGTGTGATCTGAGTGACTCAGTTTTGGAATACAACTGTCGCGTGGTGCACCGCGACCTCCAGGCACCCCGGAGTTTCTGAAAAAAAATTTTCTGCGATTTTCACGAAACCACTTTTCTTCAACTTGAATTGGGCTAAAAATCCATCCCTGAAAATAAAAATTCTCTGAGTAGTGTGGAAATGCTGATCCTTACCCTGCCTGGGTTGTCCACTGAGCATTTCCGCGAACTCTATCTGAAGTTCTCTGGGCATGGGATTTTGACATTTTCCCCAAACCAAAAGGAATGAGTGGGAAACAATCAAGACAACAGTTAGAACCACTTGTATTTGAATGAGTTTCAAGCATGCTTGGGTGCTCGTGTGATCTGAGTGACTCAGTTTTGGAATACAACTGTCGCGTGGTGCACGGCGACCTCCAGGCACCCCGGAGTTTCTGAAAAAAAATTTTCTGCGATTTTCACGAAACCACTTTTCTTCAACTTGAATTGGGCTAAAAATCCATCCCTGAAAATAAAAATTCTCTGAGTAGTGTGGAAATGCTGATCCTTACCCTGCCTGGGTTGTCCACTGAGCATTTCCGCGAACTCTATCTGAAGTTCTCTGGGCATAGGATTTTGACATATTCCCCAAACCAAAAGGAATGAGTGGGAAACAATCAAGACAACAGATAGAAGCACTTGCATTTGAATGAGTTTCAAGCATGCTTGGGTGCTCGTGTGATCTGAGTGACTCAGTTTTGGAATACAACTGTCGCGTGGTGCACGGCGACCTCCAGGCACCCCGGAGTTTCTGAAAAAAAATTTTCTGCGATTTTCACGAAACCACTTTTCTTCAACTTGAATTGGGCTAAAAATCCATCCCTGAAAATAAAAATTCTCTGAGTAGTGTGGAAATGCTGATCCTTACCCTGCCTGGGTTGTCCACTGAGCATTTCCGCGAACTCTATCTGAAGTTCTCTGGGCATGGGATTTTGACAAATTCCCCAAACCAAAAGGAATGAGTGGGAAACAATCAAGACAACAGATAGAAGCACTTGCATTTCAATGAGTTTCAAGCATGCTTGGGTGCTCGTGTGATCTGAGTGACTCAGTTTTGGAATACAACTGTCGCGTGGTGCACCGCGACCTCCAGGCACCCCGGAGTTTCTGAAAAAAAAATTTCTGCGATTTTCACGAAACCGCTTTTCTTCAACTTGAATTGGGCTAAAAATCCATCCCTGAAAATAAAAATTCTCTGAGTAGTGTGGAAATGCTGATCCTTACCCTGCCTGGGTTGTCCACTGAGCATTTCCGCTAACTCTATCTGAAGTTCTCTGGGCATGGGATTTTGACATATTCCCCAAACCAAAAGGAATGAGTGGGAAACAATCAAGACAACAGATCTAAGCACTTGCATTTGAATGAGTTTCAAGCATGCTTGGGTGCTCGTGTGATCTGAGTGACTCAGTTTTGGAATACAACTGTCGCGTGGTGCACCGCGACCTCCAGGCAGCCCGGAGATTCTAAAAAAAATTTTCTGCGATTTTCACTAAACCACTTTTCTTCAACTTGAATTGGGCTAAAAATCCATCCCTGAAAATAAAAATTCTCTGAGTAGTGTGGAAATGCTGATCCTTACCCTGCCTGGGTTGTCCACTGAGCATTTCCGCGAACTCTATCTGAAGTTCTCTGGGCATGGGATTTTGACATATTCCCCAAACCAAAAGGAATGAGTGGGAAACAATGAAGACAACAGATAGAAGCACTTGCATTTGAATGAGTTTCAAGCATGCTTGGGTGCTCGTGTGATCTGAATGACTCAGTTTTGGAATACAACTGTCGCGTGGTGCACCGCGACCTCCAGGCACCAGGGAGTTTCTGAAAAAAATTTTCTGCGATTTTCACGAAACCACTTTTCTTCAACTTGAATTGGGCTAAAAATCCATCCCTGAAAATAAAAATTCTCTGAGTAGTGTGGAAATGCTGATCCTTACCCTGCCTGGGTTGTCCACTGAGCATTTCCGCGAACTCTATCTGAAGTTCTCTGGGCATGGGATTTTGACATATTCCCCAAACCAAAAGGAATGAGTGGGAAACAATCAAGACAACAGATAGAAGCACTTGCATTTGAATGAGTTTCAAGCATGCTTGGGTGCTCGTGTGATCTGAGTGACTCAGTTTTGGAATACAACTGTCGCGTGGTGCACCGCGACCTCCAGGCACCCCGGAGTTTCTGAAAAAAAATTTTCTGCGATTTTCACGAAACCGCTTTTTTTCAACTTGAATTGGGCTAAAAATCCATCCCTGAAAATAAAAATTCTCTGAGTAGTGTGGAAATGCTGATCCTTATCCTGCCTGGGTTGTCCACTGAGCATTTCCGCTAACTCTATCTGAAGTTCTCTGGGCATGGGATTTTGACATATTCCCCAAACCAAAAGGAATGAGTGGGAAACAATCAAGACAACAGATAGAAGCACTTGCATTTGAATGAGTTTCAAGCATGCTTGGGTGCTCGTGTGATCTGAGTGACTCAGTTTTGGAATACAACTGTCGCGTGGTGCACCGCGACCTCCAGGCAGCCCGGAGATTCTAAAAAAAATTTTCTGCGATTTTCACTAAACCACTTTTCTTCAACTTGAATTGGGCTAAAAATCCATCCCTGAAAATAAAAATTCTCTGAGTAGTGTGGAAATGCTGATCCTTACCCTGCCTGGTTTGTCCACTGAGCATTTCCGCGAACTCTATCTGAAGTTCTCTGGGCATGGGATTTTGACATATTCCCCAAACCAAAAGGAATGAGTGGGAAACAATGAAGACAACAGATAGAAGCACTTGCATTTGAATGAGTTTCAAGCATGCTTGGGTGCTCGTGTGATCTGAATGACTCAGTTTTGGAATACAACTGTCGCGTGGTGCACCGCGACCTCCAGGCACCAGGGAGTTTCTGAAAAAAATTTTCTGCGATTTTCACGAAACCACTTTTCTTCAACTTGAATTGGGCTAAAAATCCATCCCTGAAAATAAAAATTCTCTGAGTAGTGTGGAAATGCTGATCCTTACCCTGCCTGGGTTGTCCACTGAGCATTTCCGCGAACTCTATCTGAAGTTCTCTGGGCATGGGATTTTGACATATTCCCCAAACCAAAAGGAATGAGTGGGAAACAATCAAGACAACAGATAGAAGCACTTGCATTTGAATGAGTTTCAAGCATGCTTGGGTGCTCGTGTGATCTGAGTGACTCAGTTTTGGAATACAACTGTCGCGTGGTGCACCGCGACCTCCAGGCACCCCGGAGTTTCTGAAAAAAAAATTTCTGCGATTTTCACGAAACCACTTTTCTTCAACTTGAATTGGGCTAAAAATCCATCCCTGAAAATAAAAATTCTCTGAGTAGTGTGGAAATGCTGATCCTTACCCTGCCTGGGTTGTCCACTGAGCATTTCCGCAAACTCTATCTGAAGTTCTCTGGGCATGGGATTTTGATATTTTCCCCAAACCAAAAGGAATGAGTGGCAAACAATCAAGACAACAGATAGAAGCACTTGCATTTGAATGAGTTTCAAGCATGCTTGGGTGCTCGTGTGATCTGAGTGACTCAGTTTTGGAATACAACTGTCGCGTGGTGCACCGCAACCTCCAGGCACCCCGGAGTTTCTGAAAAAAAATTTTCTGCGATTTTCACGAAACCACTTTTCTTCAACTTGAATTGGGCTAAAAATCCATCCCTGAAAATAAAAATTCTCTGAGTAGTGTGGAAATGCTGATCCTTACCCTGCCTGGGTTGTCCACTGAGCATTTCCGCGAACTCTATCTGAAGTTCTCTGGGCATGGGATTTTGACATATTCCCCAAACCAAAAGGAATGAGTGGGAAACAATCAAGACAACAGATAGAAGCACTTGTATTTGAATGAGTTTCAAGCATGCTTGGGTGCTCGTGTGATCTGAGTGACTCAGTTTTGGAATACAACTGTCGCGTGGTGCACCGCGACCTCCAGGCACCCCGGAGTTTCTGAAAAAAAATTTTCTGCGATTTTCACGAAACCGCTTTTCTTCAACTTGAATTGGGCTAAAAATCCATCCCTGAAAATAAAAATTCTCTGAGTAGTGTGGAAATGCTGATCCTTACCCTGCCTGGGTTGTCCACTGAGCATTTCCGCTAACTCTATCTGAAGTTCTCTGGGCATGGGATTTTGACATATTCCCCAAACCAAAAGGAATGAGTGGGAAACAATCAAGACAACAGATATAAGCACTTGCATTTGAATGAGTTTCAAGCATGCTTGGGTGCTCGTGTGATCTGAGTGACTCAGTTTTGGAATACAACTGTCGCGTGGTGCACCGCGACCTCCAGGCAGCCCGGAGATTCTAAAAAAAATTTTCTGCGATTTTCACTAAACCACTTTTCTTCAACTTGAATTGGGCTAAAAATCCATCCCTGAAAATAAAAATTCTCTGAGTAGTGTGGAAATGCTGATCCTTACCCTGCCTGGGTTGTCCACTGAGCATTTCCGCGAACTCTATCTGAAGTTCTCTGGGCATGGGATTTTGACATATTCCCCAAACCAAAAGGAATGAGTGGGAAACAATGAAGACAACAGATAGAAGCACTTGCATTTGAATGAGTTTCAAGCATGCTTGGGTGCTCGTGTGATCTGAATGACTCAGTTTTGGAATACAACTGTCGCGTGGTGCACCGCGACCTCCAGGCACCAGGGAGTTTCTGAAAAAAATTTTTCTGCGATTTTCACGAAACCACTTTTCTTCAACTTGAATTGGGCTAAAAATCCATCCCTGAAAATAAAAATTCTCTGAGTAGTGTGGAAATGCTGATCCTTACCCTGCCTGGGGTGTCCACTGAGCATTTCCGCGAACTCTATCTGAAGTTCTCTGGGCATGGGATTTTGACATTTTCCCCAAACCAAAAGGAATGAGTGGGAAACAATCAAGACAACAGATAGAAGCACTTGCATTTGAATGAGTTTCAAGCATGCTTGGGTGCTCGTGTGATCTGAGTGACTCAGTTTTGGAATACAACTGTCGCGTGGTGCACCGCGATCTCCAGGCACCCCGGAGTTTCTGAAAAAAAAATTTCTGCGATTTTCACGAAACCGCTTTTCTTCAACTTGAATTGGGCTAAAAATCCATCCCTGAAAATAAAAATTCTCTGAGTAGTGTGGAAATGCTGATCCTTATCCTGCCTGGGTTGTCCACTGAGCATTTCCGCTAACTCTATCTGAAGTTCTCTGGGCATGGGATTTTGACATATTCCCCAAACCAAAAGGAATGAGTGGGAAACAATCAAGACAACAGATATAAGCACTTGCATTTGAATGAGTTTCAAGCATGCTTGGGTGCTCGTGTGATCTGAGTGACTCAGTTTTGGAATACAACTGTCGCGTGGTGCACCGCGACCTCCAGGCAGCCCGGAGATTCTAAAAAAAATTTTCTGCGATTTTCACTAAACCACTTTTCTTCAACTTGAATTGGGCTAAAAATCCATCCCTGAAAATAAAAATTCTCTGAGTAGTGTGGAAATGCTGATCCTTACCCTGCCTGGGTTGTCCACTGAGCATTTCCGCGAACTCTATCTGAAGTTCTCTGGGCATGGGATTTTGACATATTCCCCAAACCAAAAGGAATGAGTGGGAAACAATGAAGACAACAGATAGAAGCACTTGCATTTGAATGAGTTTCAAGCATGCTTGGGTGCTCGTGTGATCTGAATGACTCAGTTTTGGAATACAACTGTCGCGTGGTGCACCGCGACCTCCAGGCACCAGGGAGTTTCTGAAAAAAATTTTCTGCGATTTTCACGAAACCACTTTTCTTCAACTTGAATTGGGCTAAAAATCCATCCCTGAAAATAAAAATTCTCTGAGTAGTGTGGAAATGCTGATCCTTACCCTGCCTGGGTTGTCCACTGAGCATTTCCGCGAACTCTATCTGAAGTTCTCTGGGCATGGGATTTTGACATATTCCCCAAACCAAAAGGAATGAGTGGGAAACAATCAAGACAACAGATAGAAGCACTTGCATTTGAATGAGTTTCAAGCATGCTTGGGTGCTCGTGTGATCTGAGTGACTCAGTTTTGGAATACAACTGTCGCGTGGTGCACCGCGACCTCCAGGCACCCCGGAGTTTCTGAAAAAAAAATTTCTGCGATTTTCACGAAACCACTTTTCTTCAACTTGAATTGGGCTAAAAATCCATCCCTGAAAATAAAAATTCTCTGAGTAGTGTGGAAATGCTGATCCTTACCCTGCCTGGGTTGTCCACTGAGCATTTCCGCAAACTCTATCTGAAGTTCTCTGGGCATGGGATTTTGACATTTTCCCCAAACCAAAAGGAATGAGTGGCAAACAATCAAGACAACAGATAGAAGCACTTGCATTTGAATGAGTTTCAAGCATGCTTGGGTGCTCGTGTGATCTGAGTGACTCAGTTTTGGAATACAACTGTCGCGTGGTGCACCGCGACCTCCAGGCACCCCGGAGTTTCTGAAAAAAAAATTTCTGCGATTTTCACGAAACCACTTTTCTTCAACTTGAATTGGGCTAAAAATCCATCCCTGAAAATAAATATTCTCTGAGTAGTGTGGAAATGCTGATCCTTACCCTGCCTGGGTTGTCCACTGAGCATTTCCGCGAACTCTATCTGAAGTTCTCTGGGCATGGGATTTTGACATATTCCCCAAACCAAAAGGAATGAGTGGGAAACAATCAAGACAACAGATAGAAGCACTTGCATTTGAATGAGTTTCAAGCATGCTTGGGTGCTCGTGTGATCTGAGTGACTCAGTTTTGGAATACAACTGTCGCGTGGTGCACGGCGACCTCCAGGCACTCCGGAGTTTCTGAAAAAAAATTTTCTGCGATTTTCACGAAACCACTTTTCTTCAACTTGAATTGGGCTAAAAATCCATCCCTGAAAATAAAAATTCTCTGAGTAGTGTGGAAATGCTGATCCTTACCCTGCCTGGGTTGTCCACTGAGCATTTCCGCGAACTCTATCTGAAGTTCTCTGGGCATAGGATTTTGACATATTCCCCAAACCAAAAGGAATGAGTGGGAAACAATCAAGACAACAGATAGAAGCACTTGCATTTGAATGAGTTTCAAGCATGCTTGGGTGCTCGTGTGATCTGAGTGACTCAGTTTTGGAATACAACTGTCGCGTGGTGCACGGCGACCTCCAGGCACCCCGGAGTTTCTGAAAAAAAATTTTCTGCGATTTTCACGAAACCACTTTTCTTCAACTTGAATTGGGCTAAAAATCCATCCCTGAAAATAAAAATTCTCTGAGTAGTGTGGAAATGCTGATCCTTACCCTGCCTGGGTTGTCCACTGAGCATTTCCGCGAACTCTATCTGAAGTTCTCTGGGCATGGGATTTTGACAAATTCCCCAAACCAAAAGGAATGAGTGGGAAACAATCAAGACAACAGATAGAAGCACTTGCATTTCAATGAGTTTCAAGCATGCTTGGGTGCTCGTGTGATCTGAGTGACTCAGTTTTGGAATACAACTGTCGCGTGGTGCACCGCGACCTCCAGGCACCCCGGAGTTTCTGAAAAAAAAATTTCTGCGATTTTCACGAAACCGCTTTTCTTCAACTTGAATTGGGCTAAAAATCCATCCCTGAAAATAAAAATTCTCTGAGTAGTGTGGAAATGCTGATCCTTACCCTGCCTGGGTTGTCCACTGAGCATTTCCGCGAACTCTATCTGAAGTTCTCTGGGCATGGGATTTTGACATATTCCCCAAACCAAAAGGAATGAGTGGGAAACAATCAAGACAACAGATATAAGCACTTGCATTTGAATGAGTTTCAAGCATGCTTGGGTGCTCGTGTGATCTGAGTGACTCAGTTTTGGAATACAACTGTCGCGTGGTGCACCGCGACCTCCAGGCAGCCCGGAGATTCTAAAAAAAATTTTCTGCGATTTTCACTAAACCACTTTTCTTCAACTTGAATTGGGCTAAAAATCCATCCCTGAAAATAAAAATTCTCTGAGTAGTGTGGAAATGCTGATCCTTACCCTGCCTGGGTTGTCCACTGAGCATTTCCGCGAACTCTATCTGAAGTTCTCTGGGCATGGGATTTTGACATATTCCCCAAACCAAAAGGAATGAGTGGGAAACAATGAAGACAACAGATAGAAGCACTTGCATTTGAATGAGTTTCAAGCATGCTTGGGTGCTCGTGTGATCTGAATGACTCAGTTTTGGAATACAACTGTCGCGTGGTGCACCGCGACCTCCAGGCACCAGGGAGTTTCTGAAAAAAATTTTCTGCGATTTTCACGAAACCACTTTTCTTCAACTTGAATTGGGCTAAAAATCCATCCCTGAAAATAAAAATTCTCTGAGTAGTGTGGAAATGCTGATCCTTACCCTGCCTGGGTTGTCCACTGAGCATTTCCGCGAACTCTATCTGAAGTTCTCTGGGCATGGGATTTTGACATATTCCCCAAACCAAAAGGAATGAGTGGGAAACAATCAAGACAACAGATAGAAGCACTTGCATTTGAATGAGTTTCAAGCATGCTTGGGTGCTCGTGTGATCTGAGTGACTCAGTTTTGGAATACAACTGTCGCGTGGTGCACCGCGACCTCCAGGCACCCCGGAGTTTCTGAAAAAAAATTTTCTGCGATTTTCACGAAACCGCTTTTTTTCAACTTGAATTGGGCTAAAAATCCATCCCTGAAAATAAAAATTCTCTGAGTAGTGTGGAAATGCTGATCCTTATCCTGCCTGGGTTGTCCACTGAGCATTTCCGCTAACTCTATCTGAAGTTCTCTGGGCATGGGATTTTGACATATTCCCCAAACCAAAAGGAATGAGTGGGAAACAATCAAGACAACAGATATAAGCACTTGCATTTGAATGAGTTTCAAGCATGCTTGGGTGCTCGTGTGATCTGAGTGACTCAGTTTTGGAATACAACTGTCGCGTGGTGCACCGCGACCTCCAGGCAGCCCGGAGATTCTAAAAAAAA